>NC_064621.1:572019412-572322442 GCF_023898315.1 Schistocerca nitens | reverse complement strand
CTGCACCAGCAGCTGTACCTGTACACACCATCCAAGCTCTGTTTGACTCATTGCCCAGGCGTATCAAGGCCGTTATTACGGCCAGAGGTCGTTGTTCTGGGTACTGATTTCTCAGGATCTATGCACCCAAATTGCGTGAAAACGTAATCTCATGTCAGTTCTAGTATAATATATTTGTCCAATGAATACCCGTTTATCATCTGCATTTGTTATTGGTGTAGCAGTTTTAATGGTCAGTAGTATATTATCAATTGCGAGCAAAAGTCTCTTAAGTTGGTCAGGAAAATATCGGAGATGGTCCCTGTCTGAATAAAAGAACGCCAGCACCAACTTTATTTGTAATACTACACACTTTATTTAAAATATTACATTCCATATCGTGTAGATGTTCTGCGTCCAGAACCTGAAAACCAGCTTCTGTGAAAAACGGTCTCTCTCCATTAACCGCTGCAAGTTACTTCAGAAGTCGGGACGAAGCTCACTGTACCGAGTAGTTTGCGCATGTAATAACTGCAGCCGGTACGGTTTTATACGTAGACGTTTGCGCATAGTGCGCCTGACAGTTCACCGCGGTATCTCCCGCTCTCTGCTCGCACGTGCCGTTGATTTCTTCCAGCTCCTGACCAGTGATTCCGGCACACGATCCACTTCGTTGACGGTCCCAAATGGCGTATTTTCTTCGCACCACGGTAAGCAGCCAGGTTCATGGTATGAGTTTGTACCACACATGCACTGTTTTGTCTGTTGGAGCTGTTACGAGGTATCTGTTACAAAGTCGTCGCTGAACCGTCACAATTTGTAAAAATATTGCTAGTTTTAATAGATAAATATTTTCTTCTTTCTTTCTTTTGGCTCATTTACTCTGTAGATACACTATGTGTTCAAAAGTATCCGGACACCTGGCTGAAAATGACTTACAAGTTCGTGGCGTACTCCATCGGTAATGCTGGAATTCAATATGGTGTTTATCCACCCTTAACCTAGATGGCAGCTTCCACTCTCGCAGGCATACGTTCAATCAGGTGCTGGAAGGTTTCTTGGGGAGTGGCAGCTCATTCATCACGGAGTGCTGCACTGAGGAGAGGTGTCGATGTGGTCGGTGAGGCCAGGCACGAAGTCGGCGTTCCAAACCATCCCAAAGGTGTTCTGTAGGATTCAGGTCAGGACTCTGTGCAGGCGAGTCCATTAAAGGGGTTTTATTATCGTGTAACCACTCCGCCACAACCCGTGCATTATGTAAAGGTGCTCGATCGTGTTGAAAGATGCTACCGCCATCCTCGAATTGCTCTTCAACAGTGGGAAGGAAGAAGGTGCTTAAAACTTCAATGCAGGCCTGTGCTGTGATAGTGCCACGCAAAACAACAAGGTTTGCAAGCCCCCTCCATGGAAAACACGACCACACCATAACATCACCGCCTCCGAATTTTACTGTTGGCATTACACACGCTGGCAGATGACGTTCACCGGGCATTCGCCGCACCCACACCCTGACATCGGACCGCCACATCGTGTACCGTGATTCGTCACTCCACACTACGTTTTTCCACTGTTCAGACGTCCAATGTTTACACTCCTGAGACCAACCGAGGCGTCGTTTGGCATTTACCGGCATGGTGTGTCGCTTGTGAGCTGCCGCTCGACCATAAAATCCAAGTTTGCTCACCTCCCGCCTAACTGTTATGAAACGTCCCCTTAGAAAATTAAGAATGACTGTGCTAGTAAACTTCTACGTTATTTGATGCTGAAAAAGCTGAGTAAAAGTGAACGTACTCAGACAGTTTTCTCTTTACTTATTCTGATCATCACTAAACTGACACACAATACTTTATTTCAACGCAATCTGACTTTCAATAATCCCTACAAAAGAATAGCCCTGATTAACAATAACTTATACCTTTCATGAACCACTTACTTCACAAAAATTTCGTTACTCGGCCGTTGTGGCCGAGCGGTTCTAGGCACTTCACTCTGGAACCGCGCGACCGTTATGGTCGCAGGTTCGCATCCTGTCACGGGCATGGATGTGTGTGATGTCCTTAGGTTGGTTAGGTTCAAGTAGTTCTACTTTCTAGGGGACTGCTGACCTCAGCTGTTAAGTCCCATAGTGCTCAGAGCCATTTGAACCATTTTTGAGCAATAGAGCTAAATAAAAGATTCTAACTATTGAAGGCATTAACTACTGTTAGACATAGGTAACAAATGAAAGATTTTGATAGAGAACAAACAATGTATTTACCTTAATAGTGTTCAAAAGTCATTATATATATATATATATATATATATATATATATATATATATATATATATATTGAAACACGTATGTTGTGCGGCAGCGATGCTGAGGCATTGTAGAATCTCTGACCAGAGCAGTTGCGCTCGAAGCGCAGTGCAGTACAGTTGTATCTCGGTAGCAGTCGCGTAATGTAGTGTGTCGCGAGCAGTCGCGTAATGTAGTGTGTCGCGAGCAGTCGCGTAATGTAGTGTGTCGCGAGCAGTCGGGTAAAGTAGTCGGTTGCTAGCAGTAGCGGAGAGCAGTCGGCGGGCGTCGGCATCGCAATGGTCGAGATTCAGGACGAGGTATAATTTATTTAAATAAATAATCATGCAGCTTTGCGCTCATCAGATAATGTAACGAACACTCATTGTAATTTAACTTTCAAAAATCGCCCCCAATAATAATTTTGATTTAAAAGCAATTTTAGAGACAATCATTCAAATTTCCTTCCATTTCCTTTTAACAAAGATTTTCAAAAGGTACTTCCAATGCTTTTCGTGCAAGCGCCAGAGAACAATAAGAGCAGAATTTTGACATGCAGTTTCACTAAGGTAAGAAATTTATTCTCGTTTCGCACAGGGCAAACACCGACTTTTCGGTTGAATTGAGTTTAGGTTATCATTACAGTTTCATTATCATGGGATTAGCGTTCATTATTTAATGGGAACTTGTACTTGAGTCAGATAGCGAGCTTTCATTTAATTGTCTTTGCCATTAATATTCTGTGGGAAGGTCACACTTGGCTGTGGCTCCATTACTAATAAATATAGTCTTTTTAAAATTTCTGTGGGGTGGTTACACTTGGCGACACCCGGTCCAGGATCGTATTTCGTTGAGAATCTTTTGAGAAAAAAGTCAGATATCTGCTCTTATTGCTTAGATATAATTAGAAATTGGCGCAACGCTTTTACTAATCTGTGACTTTCTTTCTACAGGTCAACGGCAATTCGTTGCTCTGTTGTATTTGAGTGTTGCTTTTTGCATTGTGTTTATTTGTTTTGTGATTAATTGTGACTATTGTGAAAATGCCGCGAAAGACAGTAAATAGTGTATCGCGAGGCATTACGAACGAAATTACCGACTTAAACAACGTGACCAATAGTACTAGTGACACGCAGTGTAATGATGACAATGCTGTGTTCACTAACAGTCAGTGCGTTCCAACCACTAATGATGACTTTTGCCTTAATGATGAACAAGCGAACTCAATTGTCTCCACTGTTAATTTGACGACAATTGATGACGCGGGGGGCTCTATTGTAATGAGCGCTGCCCAGCTTAACACACCCGGTTTGGAAAATTCAAATAACGTACAGACAAATTTCTCTAATGAAAATGAGCAAGATACACAAAGTACGACGGATTTATTTAATTCCGAAATAATGTCTGACAGTGTATATGCGACTGACAAACCTTTTTGTGAATCTCAGAATAACCAAATGGTTACGGAAAATGAGACAATTCCAGATCCAGCATTAATTAGCACAGGGAACAGAAATGATGATTTTATGTCGAATCCAATTATGGCATTTTTGCTGCAAATGAATAAACAACTTAGTGAAAAGCTTGACAGCACTTCCAAACAGTTTAATGAAAAATTAGACAACAATGATGTAAATCTCAGACAACTTAGTGAACAGAACAAACAAGATAACGAAAATCTCAAACAACACTTAAATGAAAAATTAGACAACAATTCCAGAGAGTTAAATGAAAAATTAGATAACAATTCCAGACAGTTAAGTGAACAAATTAGAGCCGTTGCCGCGCAGTGCCATGACACTAAGGAACAGTTACGCGAGGAAATCGAGGCTTGTTCGCGAAAAAGTAGCGAAGAAATTAAGTCTGTTGCTCAGGAATTAAGGGAACTGCAAACAGCTGCAACAGAAACACTCAGAGACGAAATTAGCGGAGTCGCTAAACAATGCTCGGAAAGGGCTACACAATTACGCGACGAATTTAAAGCAATGACAGCAGAACTTTCGCGCACAATGGATGAAAAGATTGACGCGAAATTCGAACAACAGAACACACAAATTAACGAACGTCTTAGTCTCCATATACAAAACAGTGATACGCGTTTCCGCAAATTTATTGATGATCAAAATAAAGTAAAACGTCAAGTAATGGAAACAATCACTGCTCAGAGACAGGAAGACAAACGTAAAATGTTTGCGAAGGCAAAAACATACGTAGACAATAATATTGCCACAGTTTCGGACAAAATCAATACTATTGAACAGTCAAACACAGAATTACGTGACGAAATTTCTGATCTTAAATCAAAAGCAGACACATACACAACCGATTTTCAAACAGTAACCGACAGACTCGAACAATTAGAACTAACACAGGATTCCGATGTCGTCAAAGCTGACGTTAGAAAACTGAACGAAACTACACGTAAATTGCAAAACCAGATTAATGACAATGACACTAAAACCGATGATCAGGTAAAAATACTGACTGAAAAATGTGATGAATTGGCCAGTCGTATTGACGTCATCGAAACTACTAATGACAATAAATCAGACGATACCTCACCGGTTTCATTTAATCAAACACCTGAATTTCAAAACCTACAGCAGACAATTAATGAGATTGATTCGTCTAATAACACATTGCGTCGAAAACTGTCAAGTTTACAGCAAGAAGTAACAGAGATGAAAAACACTTCAGTTAATAACACAGCACAGCAGACACCACTTTTCGAACATTTGCCAGACTCGCACAACGCGTATAACTTGGGTAATCTACAGAGAGTACGAGACTTAGAGTCTGAACAACCACAGTTCAATAGATTCTCTTACAATCCTGAACCTGTTCCATCACATAGAGACGATAATTTCGATTACAAACATTTTCTGTCAGTGAGAAAGTTTAAAGTGTTTAAAAACGACAGGACACAGATTCACCCGCTAGATTGGATACAACAATTTAGCTTTGCTTTTCCACCGACTTGGCCTGTAACGCATAAACTTGAATTTATTTGCAGCTTTTTGGAAGGCGAACCGGCAACTCGTATGAGGCCGATCGCGAGGCAATGTTATTCAGTGGAAGAGTTTCAGAATGCGTTTCTATCTGCGTATTGGTCGAAGACGACACAGCGCGGAATTAAAGATCAACTAATTAGTTTGCCAAATTATGAGAACTCAAATTTTCCGAGTGTGACGCAATTCTTTGAGCACATGGTGCAACAGAACCAGTATTTAAGTGAACCCTATAGTGAATCCGCACTCATTCAATTATGTATCTCTAAATTACCACGCTCATTAAGAGTGTCACTTTTAACCGGTCAGCAAAAAGAAAATATTTCAGCATTCAGAGATCTGTTACAGCTCTTGGAGGTACAACAATCTGATTATTCTTTTGTAAACAAAAATTTTTCGTATAGCAACCAAGGCCAACAGACGTACAGCAATTATGATCAGACACGTAATTTTAATAGGAAAAGTAACAGACGTTTTAGGAATGAAAACCACCAAAGCTTTAATAACAGACAAAATTCTAATTATCAATATCGTCAAAATTTTGAGCAACAGGAACCATCTTTTGGTAACAATAGACGTTTTCCACCACAACAGCATGAAAGTCAACCGGTTAACATGCCTAACCAACAATGGAATGCACAAGGTCAACCAGGCTTTAATGTTTCGCCGCGTACATGTATAGTCCCTGGTACAACAAATAGTAACGCACGGCAGCAAGGAAATAACTACGTACAGAGAAGACAGTTTTTCAATTCCAATCGCAATGCACCGTATAGGAATGACTATTACGATAGACGTAAAAATAATGACGATAGTTTTCAGCGTACATCTAACAACAGTCGGTCATACCAACAGCAAAATTATCCACAAGAACCTATTCTCATGAATGAACCCGACAGTAGGTATCATCCAGAGCGTAATACGTCTGGAAGAAGTAATAGGACACTTCAAATTGTAGAAATGCCACAACATCCTCGTGATGATAATAATAACACGTCAGATAGAATTTGACTAGATACTGTAAAAATCGCATCTTCCAATAATACAAGCACTACTTTTAACACGCAGAATGTTGTTCATGAAAATGTAATTACTTTTGACGACATCAGAGACACACTTTTGCAGGAAAGACCAGTTGTTCAGAAAATTATTTCACATCCTGTCATCGAAATTAAAATTGGTTCATCGAAATTTTCAGCGGTAATAGATTCCGGATCACCTATGTCAGTCATTAATGAGGAAACTTTCAACGAGTGTAACAAAGAGAATATTTATCCTACATTTCCTTTAGGCAAAACGAAAGTGAAAGGAGCAGTATCGAGTAAAGGAGTGGATGTGAAATTACAGACGCATTTATCATTTTGTATTGGAGGTCATATTTTTCACTCAAATTTTTGGATTGTTCCTTTATTGACAACAGACGTAATTTTAGGTACTAATTTTCTCGTACAACACGACGCAGTGGTTGATTTCCAAAATTCTTATTTAATGTTAAAAGATGAAAATGTGCAATTAGCTTTAGAATTTCAACATTCACTATCTGCAGAAGAACAAACAATTAACTGCACAGAGGTCATTTCCGCAACACGTAACATAAACTGTAATTCCGCATTGTTCACCGACACGTACGTACATAACTATAACACTCCAGACGAAACTGACTACGACGTAATGCAGATGATTTCTGATAAAGTTAAACAAAGCAGTGCAAATACAGACGACGAACGAACGCAATTACATAAAATTCTTTTACAACAAGCTCCAGTTTTCGACAACATTCCTGGTACTATGTCCGGCTTTATGTACGAATTTCAAGTCAAACAGCACGACACATTTAAAGCTAAGCATTATCCCATTCCGTATATTCATAGAGAGCAGGTTAAAAAAGAGTTGCAGGATATGCTCGACCAAGGAATTATAGAACCAGCAGTTAGTCCGTACATAAACCCGCTACATATTGTTAAGAAAAAAGATGGCTCACTTCGCCTCGTACTTGATTCACGTCACATCAATGACATAATTATTAATGAAACAGATCGACCACAGACTTTAGAAGAACTGCTACAGAAATTTCACGGTACAGCTATTTATTCCACATTAGATCTGAAATCGGGATTTTGGCAAATTCAACTTCATCCGAATTGCAGAAAGTACACAGCTTTTCTCTGTTTTGGTGACTGTTATCAGTTTTGCAAATTACCATTCGGCTTAACTATTTCTTCAGCTGCTTTTATTCGCGGTTTGAACACAATACTTCCGACAGAACTTAAAGACAGAATTACGACGTACGTAGACGACATTCTTATCGCAGAAGCTAACTGGACTGAACACAATCTGATTTTAGAACAACTGTTGCAAACCTTTCATGCACAAGGACTTACAATTAATCTCAGTAAATCGCATTTTGGCAAAACTTCTATAAAATTTCTTGGACACGTAATTTCAGCAGAAGGCATCGCGCCTGATCCAGAAAAACTTCAAGCTCTACGTGACATTACTGTTCCTACAACGAAGAAACAATTACGCAGCTTTTTGGGCTTAATTAACTTTTTTCGCAAATTTATTCATCACTCTGCATTGGACACACCTAGATTATGCAAATTAACAGGTAAAAACTCTATTTGGTCATGGGATAAGCAAGCACATTCTGAATTCGTGAACCTGAAACATGCTTTGTTGAATGCTCCACTTTTATCGCACCCAGATCTTACTCGAAATTTTTCTATTGCCACCGACAGTTCCAACACAGCTTTAGGCGTACATATTTTTCAGGAAATTGAAGAAGATGGTTCTACAGTAATTAAAAACATCGCATTTGCAAGCCGCATTTTGTCACCTGCTGAACGAAATTATTCCGTCACAGAATTGGAAACGTTATGTGTTGTATGGGCTTTCACAAGATTTCGGCACTTTCTTTATGGCAGACATACCACCGTATACACAGACCACAGAGCGATTCAATTTTTACTTTCAGCTAAATTTACTCACGACAGATTAAGTAGATGGAAACTTTATTTGCAGGAATTTAATTTTACAATAGTTCACATTCCCGGCACACAAAATGTTATAGCAGACGCATTATCCCGTTCTCTCAGCAACAATCAGCAAGACGTAGCAACCAACTTCTGCAAAGCAAATTTCAGCATCATGTACATTCAGCAAGTTGCATTTGAAAATTTTATTTCATCATCATTACAGGACATAGCAAAAGAGCAAAGTAAAGACAATGTGTGGAAAGAAATTAAACACTTTTGGCACGATAAGAATAATGTTACGATTAGGAACCACTACACTGTACGCAATGACATTCTGTTTCGCCGTTCTCATCCAGACAGTAACAATTGGTTATTATGCATTCCTGACGAACTGGTTAACAAATTAATCTGGTACACTCATTTAAGCTACGCACATTATGGAGCAAGAAAATGTTTTCTGATACTGAGACAGAACTGTTATTTTTCAAACATGGAAAAACGTATACGACGAGTTTTAGCGTCATGTAAAATTTGCCAGAAAGCTAAGTCTGACACCACTTCACACATTCCTCCATTATATCCCATTGTACCTGTTAAATTAAGACATATGGCCGCAGTAGACATTTTTGGTCCAATTCCGAGAACTAACAGAGGTTTTTGCTACATCTTTGTCGCTGTTGAACTCACTTCAAAATTTGTTACCTTCACTCCGTTACGCAAAGCTACTGCTAAAACTGTTTCGAAAGCATTTGTAAAGCATTTCTTATTTCATGTAGGGCATGTGATGAAAGTAATTTCTGACAATGGATCACAATTTCGTTCTGTCATATGGACACGCATGTTACGAGCTAGAAACATTTCTTCGATTTATATATCTAAGTACCACGCTTCTTCGAACCCTTGTGAACGACTAATGAAAGAAATTGGCAAACTGTGTAGAATATACTGCCACAAAAGACATGTTAATTGGGACACACACGTACACTCATTCCAAGATGTAATTAATTCCATTCCAAATGAATCCACTATGCTATCTCCGTCTGTTATACTGAAAAACGTTGAACCACCAAACAAAATCAAAGAATTAGTAACATTTCCTACATCTCGTCGATTACGACACCACGAAATAATTGACATTGCGCTGAACAACATCAAACGTGCCGCAGAGCGCCGGAGAAGACAGCAAAAACAGGTTTGTAGACACCGAGACTTTCACGTTGGACAGAAGATATTAGTACGTACACACTATTTATCCAGCAAATTAAAAGGTAAGTGCAGTAAATTTGAACTTCTATACGCAGGTCCATATCGGATTCGCAGCATTCCTCACCCCAATGTTGTACACGTCGAAACTCTGAGAACCAGAAAATCGAAAGGCAACCATCATGTGTCAAACATTAAACCCTTTATCGAATGAAACCACTTTACGATGTAACATGCTATGAGGCCGTTTACACATTTTATGATCACTTATGCAATTATATTCACATGACTAATTACTGATGATTATCATATTTTTTCTTGGCAAGTGCCCGGCAAGGTAAGGTTAGCAGGTCGCTCTTCTTGTCGTTACACATCAGACCGTGCATATTTTCAGATGAACTTACACATTTTGTGACCACTTATGCAATTACATTTATGTGACTACCTATTGATGATTATCGTATATTTTTTCTTGGCAAGTGCCCGGCAAGGTAAGGTTAGCAGGTCGCTCTTCTTGTCGTTACACACTAGACCGTGCATATTTTCCAAATGAACTTACGCATTTTATGAATAATTATGCAATTCTCTATAATGACGCATTAATTTTATCAAATTCTCTCTCCATTGAAGTCTTTAATTATCGCATCTATTAACTACACTACATATAAGCTGAACACAACGAATGTCACATTTTGTCTTTCTTATGTATGTACGATTGTTTTCATGTTTTGTTTGTATGCACTGTGAACTAGTTAAGGTATAACACACACCATTTGACTTTGACATTTTGCCTTGTGATATCTCAACATCATGACTGTTTTACATTTTCCTTTTTTGCTGCTGCATTACGATATTCTCTGTACACTTTTTGCCTTTAAACACTGTCTGTGCTTTGAGATATTACGTTTTCTGTCATGTTATGTTGTATGCTTAATTGAGTCACCATTAACCAGTCATTATTTAATGGGTATATGATTTAAATGCAAGACATTAATCTTTGTTCATCAATTTCAGAAATAAATGATGCGTACAGGAAATGAATTAAACAGAAGTGGGAATTTCACCTATGGAATAAACGAAAGAAGATGCAATAAGCTAATGAGGACGAGTAAATGGATCAGAATTAACAAGCATTAACCAGAATATATTATACACATCGCAGAATAGCAGTCTTAACTAATTTTTTCTTTCAGAATACAAAGCGATTGATGCAAGCTGTCAGACAGAACTACACATTTTAGTTTTAAGTGATGAAATATGCTAGGGATTAGGAATAGTTGTGTGATGAATAATGAAATGATTTTTGCAGATGATAATGAATGCTGATAATGAACAATGATGAAGAATATGGTACTATGAATAATGAAGTTTTTGTTTACAGGTGATGATAATGATGGAGTTATGATGATATGAATAATGAAGTTTTTCTTTACAGATGAGGATAATGTTGAAGTTATGTATTTATGCTATGTAGTTATTTAAGTATTTGTTGCAGTTTACTTTGACAGCAGGTGTTATATTGCGTAGTAGGATGACTGAAGGTTTTGGAAAGGACAGCTATGGAACACATTTTTTATACACATTTCACTACCTGTTAATTCGAAGTTCACTACTTTTCAGCATAGTCTGCGTTTCTTCTTTCAGCTCAATAATCCATTTTGTATTTTTCTTTCAGGAGAAGCTTTTTATGATACTTACTAAACTTGTTACTTATTATACCTGTTCTAGTACTTACATTTTTCTTACCCACTTGTGTCTATCATTTATAAATGTGATAACCTTGCTACAGCTGACTCATGACGAATGACGTTACACAATCTTTTCATTTATAGGAACAACCTAGAAGCAATTTTTTCTCTTATTTCTTCTTGCTTTCCCTTATAATTACCCAAAGCAATGCATTGCTAGCAGAAAAAACAAAATGTATTAACAGTCCCAGATAATGTCACTAGTTTATGATAATTCTGAATAACACTGATCAGCTCTGAATAGTATGTCACTTGAATAATGACTTCTTAATGATACCAAAACATAATTGCCACTATCTATTGTAATGAGAGTACTTATTATGCCCATGCTTATTAATGCTACTAATGTTTTGTACTATTCAGTACTTGCTGGCCACTGAGTGCCCATAATTAATGTAACTTATAATGCCCATGCTTATTAATGCTACTAATGTTTTGTACTATTCAATACTTGCTGGCCACTGAGTGCCCATAATTAATGTAACTTATAATGCCCATGCTTATTAATGCTATGACTGTAATTAACTGATTTTTAATAATGATTTCTTAATGATATGAATAATACTGAATGATGAATAATGTTTTATACTATTCAATACTTGCTGGCCACTGAGTGCCCATAATTGATGTAATTACTTATTATGCCCATGATTATTAAGGCTATGACTGTAATTAACTGATTTTTAATAATGATTTCTTAATGATATGAAGAATACTGAATGATGAATAATGTTTTATACTATTCAATACTTGCTGGCCACTGAGTGCCAATAATTAATGTAACTTAACGTTTTGTTAGTGTTTTCAATGATGACTTCCCATATTAATACTGAATGATGATAAATATTTTGTACTAATCGAAAGTTGCTAGGCCACTGAGTGTTAATAGTTACTTGTAAATATGTCATTTGAATGAGGAAAAATGTTTTGTAATACTCAATACTTGATGGCGATTGATTACCACTCTTGTCTTTAAATTAATTAATGAACATTTTTCTGTAATACTACATTCATGGTACAGAAATGTTCAGTGACTAGAGTATGGATACCGCAAACTACTTATGTAATCACTAATCAAGACTTGTGTGTTAGTTAATGTCCTTCACCTTCTGACCTAACTACCTGAAATTATTGTAACATCCATTTGTCTTGTCCATCCTCATTATCATGGAGCACTATATTTGGTTTTTGCACTAATTCTACGTTGGTGTGCCGCCTCTTAAGAGCGTGGTGTTGACACGACATGCTGTCCACCACCGTAACCGATGAAGACGTTATTCTGGTCCCACTGTTTGGTGTACCTGGTATACTGCCAAATGATAGTATGGAATACTACTACGACGTTTCACTGTCTTGATAAGCTGATAAATACTTCTGGGAACGGACATGCAGATTGTATCACTTAGTATTGTGATTCTGTGGAAAGATATGGACTTTCAGTGCAGCTGTGTGCAAACTAAGGTGCTACAACCATGATGCAATCCTTTCATTTCCTATCCTAATAGTGAAAATCATTTTTAACTAACACCATTTATGTTCATGGCCTATACATTTTTTCTCGATTTGTTGAACTCCAGTGCGAGTACACTTATGTCACCTGTCGACATGATTTTTTTGCTATTATGTTTATTTACTGTGAAAATACTAAAGACATTTTTGATTTGTTCTGAAGTGCAGTATGTGTGCACTCTTGTCATTTATATTGTATATACTTTTTGTGATTTGATGATTTTTTGTACACTTGCGTTTATTTCTTATGAAAATGTTCAAAAATTTGCAGTGCATGTGCACTTATGTGAATATGTTTTCAACTGAACTCCAGTGCCTGTGCACTCTTCTCATTTTCAACATGATTTGTGTTTTTCTGTACAATTGTATGATTTATGTCATTTGTTACTCATTGTATATATATTTCGTCTTTGCACTTTGTTATCTGTCAAATAATTTGTATATACATTTTTCGGATTTGCTGATATGCTCAGTACTTATATTTTCTCTTGTCTGTAATGTTTTGTAATCAGTGCATGCGCACAACATTTAATTCATGTATTACACCCAAATAATTTGTAAATGTTAATTAATTAAATGAAAAATTTGTTACGATGGCAAGTCCAAATGACTCACCATCGCTGCCAAATTTTTTGCCCCCCAGTGGAGGGTTATGAAACACGTATGTTGTGCGGCAGCGATGCTGAGGCATTGTAGAATCTCTGACCAGAGCAGTTGCGCTCGAAGCGCAGTGCAGTACAGTTGTATCTCGGTAGCAGTCGCGTAATGTAGTGTGTCGCGAGCAGTAGCGTAATGTAGTGTGTCGCGAGCAGTCGCGTAATGTAGTGTGTCGCGAGCAGTCGGGTAAAGTAGTCGGTTGCTAGCAGTAGCGGAGAGCAGTCGGCGGGCGTCGGCATCGCAATGGTCGAGATTCAGGACGAGGTATAATTTATTTAAATAAATAATCATGCAGCTTTGCGCTCATCAGATAATGTAACGAACACTCATTGTAATTTAACTTTCAAAAATCGCCCCCAATAATAATTTTGATTTAAAAGCAATTTTAGAGACAATCATTCAAATTTCCTTCCATTTCCTTTTAACAAAGATTTTCAAAAGGTACTTCCAATGCTTTTCGTGCAAGCGCCAGAGAACAATAAGAGCAGAATTTTGACATGCAGTTTCACTAAGGTAAGAAATTTATTCTCGTTTCGCACAGGGCAAACACCGACTTTTCGGTTGAATTGAGTTTAGGTTATCATTACAGTTTCATTATCATGGGATTAGCGTTCATTATTTAATGGGAACTTGTACTTGAGTCAGATAGCGAGCTTTCATTTAATTGTCTTTGCCATTAATATTCTGTGGGAAGGTCACACTTGGCTGTGGCTCCATTACTAATAAATATAGTCTTTTTAAAATTTCTGTGGGGTGGTTACAATATATATATATCCAATTAAACAAATTTCCTTTTGCTGACGGAGACACGTCCAGATCGGCCGCTCATAGTAACCTCTCAAAACTCTGCCATCTCTCTCCCCACATCCACGACTGCTGGCGGCTCACCTCCAACTGCCCAATGCTACGGGCAGCTCACATCCAACTGCCCAACACTACACGCCACAGACTGCACACAGCGCAGTCAGCGATTTTCAGACAGAGAGCTACGTGGCGCCTCCAACAGGCAAACCTAAACAGCCTACTTACACTGTCATAGTACTTTCAGTGGATTCTGATGCAGTTTAGAATTCATGTATGATGGTGTGTGGTGATCCCTGTCAATCAACAGATGTGCTTGGCCTGTATGTTTTGTGCTGTACGTGTCCCTTCACGTTTCCACTTCACCGTCACATCGGAAACAGTGGACCTAAGGATGTTTAGGAGTGTGGAAATTTCGCGTACAGACGTATGACACAAGTGACACCCAATCACCTGACCACGTTCGAAGTGCGTGAGTTCTGCGGAGCTCCCATTCTGCTGTCTTACGATGTCTAATGACTACTGAGGTCGCTGATATGGAGTAACAGGTAGTAGATGGCTGCACAATGCACCTAATATGAAGAACGCATGTTTTTGGTGGGTCCGGATACTTTTAATCATATAGTGTATATGTTTGATGGTGTAAAAATTTTTTGGGTAGTTCTGCAGTATGAAATATGACTATGTTTTTCTCTAATATTATTGCTACACAAATCTCTCATTAATTTAATATGAAAAATTTCAGTGTGTATTTGACCTTCTTTGTAATGCTTTTGTTAAATACATAAACTGAAAGTAAATGTAACACGAAAAAAGTTCAAACAAACTATGATGAGAGAACGATATCGATAGTTCCAGTGGAACAGTGACAGTCACTTTGTGTGCAGTGATTTGGAGTAATCATGCTAGACGGAAAAAAATAAAATTTATGGCCTCGTTCTTATTTTTCAATCACGATTTAAACTAAATTTCGACGTCGACGCTATGGAACAAAATGTTAGATTGTGTGAATACTGCGAGTTACGTGGAGTAGTGTAAACAGTCGTGACAATGTACACGCAAATGCAGAATGACTGCCGTTGTTACAACCGAACAGCCTTTCAGCTAATCGAACTGCACAAACTAATGTACTATGAAGTTCCATACTATACATAGACACAGTATCTGCTGCAAAGTTATTTTTATTACAAATAACGCGTTTCGCTGGTAAGGCGCAGACAGTGTGGCCATGTGTTGTATTCTCCCCACTCTTGTAATATAGGGTGCCAAGGACAGCAGCTTCCTCGGATCGCTAGACAACAATTGAAGCAAATCGTATTAATGGAGTTTATTACAGTAAGATGTTGTTGTTGTTGTTGTGGTCTTCAGTCCTGAGACTGGTTTGATGCAGCTCTCCATGCTACTCTATCCTGTGCAAGCTTCTTCATCTCCCAGTACCTACTACAACCTACATCCCTCTGAATCTGCTTAGTGTATTCATCTCTTGGTCTCCCCCTATGATTTTTACCCTCCACGCTGCCCTCCAATACTAAATTGGTGATCCCTTGATGCCTCAGAACATGTCCTACTAACCGATCCCTTCTTCTGGTCAAGTTGTGCCACTAACTCCTCTTCTCCCCAATCCTATTCAGTACCTCCTCATTAGTTATGTGATCTACCCATCTAATCTTCAGCATTCTTCTGTAGCATCACATTTCGAAAGCTTCTATTCTCTTCTTGTCCAAACTACGAGTATTTACCGTCCATGTTCCACTTCCATACATGGCTACACTCCATACAAATACTTTCAGAAATGACTTCCTGACACTTAAATCTATACTCGATGTTAACAAATTTCTCTTCTTCAGAAACGCTTTCCTTGCCATTGCCAGTCTACATTTTATATCCTCTCTACTTCGACCATCATCAGTTATTTTGCTCCCCAAATAGCAAAACTCATCTACTACTTTAAGTGTCTCATTTCCTAATCTAATACCCTCAACATCACCCGACTTAATTCGACTACATTCCATTATCCGCGTTTTGCTTTTGTTGATGTTCATCTTATATCCTCCCTTCAAGACACCATCCATTCCATTCAACTGCTCTTCCAAGTCCTTTGCTGTCTCTGGCAGAATTACAATGTCATCGGCGAACCTCAAAGTTTTTATTTCTTCTCCATGGATTTTAATACCTACTCCGAATTTTTCTTTTGTTTCCTTTACTGCTTGCTCAATATACAGATTGAATAACATCGGGGAGAGGCTACAACCCTGTCTTACTCCCTTCCCAACCACTGCTTCCCTTTCATGTCCCTCGACTCTTATAACTGCAATCTGGTTTCTGTCCAAATTGTAAATAGCCTTTCGCTCCCTGTATTTTACCCCTGCCACCTTTAGAATTTGAAAGAAAGTATTCCAGTCAACATTGTCAAAACCTTTCTCCAAGTCTACAAATGCTAGAAACGTAGGTTTGCCTTTACTTAATCTTTCTTCTAAGATAAGTCGTAAGGTCAGTATTGCCTCACGTGTTCCAGTATTTCTACGGAATCCAAACTGATCTTCCCCGAGGTCGGCTTCTACTAGTTTTTCCATTCGTCTGTAAAGAATTCGTGTTAGTATTTTTCAGCTGTGGCTTATTAAACTGATTGTTCGGTAATAAGATAAATGACAATATTTTGCGTATTCACGAAGGTGTGTCGCAAGCAAATGGTGACATGCAAATAATCAGTGTCCTTCGGTATATACAATTCCAGTGCAAGCAAAACAATACGGTCCACTGGTCACTGCTGTAGCGTTTGTATGACGGTTCGTCTTCAACTTGTGCTGCGGCGCGGCGCTTTTATTATCTTCGTGTAGAGGCCGCTCCTGTCTCTGTGTCGTCCTAGAGAGGGGTCCGTCAGCCTACTATTGGCTGACGTCGTCTCACAGCCCTCTCTGCTGTGATGTTCCTGGTCGACGTGCCGGCGCTTCACATTACGCCGGAACACCATGTATACGACCGTTTACTCACTTGCTCTCCAAGTTCATCCGCTGTAGTGTGGCCCTACGGTGCTCTGACCTGGCTGTTACGATATGACTGGTTCAAGTGTATCTCGCTCGACGGTCTTTCATTTATATGGTTGTTACCATCGTTCTGACTAATCGCCGTACCAGTTGGTGATACGCATTGCTTTGATCGACTTTAAAAAATCTGAGGAAGTCTTAATCAGGCGGAAGGCGCTATTAGCGATAAAACTACTTTGGAACCGAGAATGTCTTTTACACAATTACGAAAACCTGTTGCTGTGCCAATCATGCAGTGAAATAAGCTTTATTCTCTCCTCGTCACTCACACTTCTGGTGTGTACATAAATGATAAGTACTTTTCTTCCGATGTTGAACCGTCATCCTCCTTAGGTTCTAAATACGATATTTGACCACCAGGTAAAAGGAATAGGTATCTTGAAAACGTTTATTTTCGAATTCACATACTTCCCTGTATATCAGGTCACCCATTTGCCTTCGTAGAATCGACGGACTTCCTAGGCTTAGAATTTATTCCATTCTTTCCTGTGTACTTTCACCAGCAGTAGAATCAAACCCTTGTAACTAAATTGCACCAAGATTGTTGGAAAATGCGATTCTCGTTTTCTCAGTCACACCTTACTTCTCAAAGAAGTTTTGTTGGCCGTACCATCGCTTGTTATTCGCTCTATACGGAAATACACATTAATTATACCGTTTTCATGCATATGGCGTTTTCATACATATTACAAAATCTCGTCTTCTTAGATATAACGTGACAGCGCAGGAAAATCTAACGAAATGTGTGTAGTTGATGAAGCATATAAGCAGGTTGAACTTTCATGATACCTGCCATAATCGGCATTGTTCTATTATGAGGGCGGAGGCTATAGGTGGATGATGAGGACTCCGTTGTGGATAAGAGCGCGTCGTCCATGTCCAATAATGCGTCGTAAATATATGTGACGCAGACGTGTTATTACAGCCGGCCGCGGTGGTCTAGCGATTCTAGGCGCTCAGTCCGGAACCGCGCGACTGCTACGGTCGCAGGTTTGAATCCTGCCTCGGGCATGGATGTGTGTGATGTCGTTAGGTTAGTTAGGTTTAAGTAGTTCTAAGTTCTAGGGGACTGATGACCACAGATGTTAAGTCCCATAGTGCTCAGAGCCATTTGAACCATTTTTTTTTATTATTACACATATTTCACGGTTTGGGGTAATGTCTCAATGGGGTACTCATTTTACTAATAGATTTAACCTCAAATTTGAGATTTGTCATCATGAGAAGTTTAATGTATGTGCGAATAATTTTCCTGCCTTGTCACATTATAAATTAGATGACGATATGAGTTTCTTTCGTGATATGCATGAAAAAGTTATAATTAATGAGGTGAAAGTGTCAGTTTATATAATAACGTATAGAGCGAATGATAAGCGACGGTACAGCCAGACACCAATAATCGCAGTTTTGAACAGACTAGGTACATGTTGTAGAGATGTTCATCAGTTAACGGCTGTTACGTGATAAGACTCTAATTCGACTTGGAGCTAACGAACGTCGCCATATCATCGTCGTTACTATGCGGTGTGTGCAAAAATACACTCTCATATTCGATGTGACATGGAAGCAAACATCATCCAATTGTCATCTTAAAGAATACCTCACCGCGCCGTGAATAACAAGATTTGTCAGTTCAAGATTCCTTGCTGGAGGTTAGCATGAATACCTTTACATCGTTTACATAAAACATTCAGCCACACTTCAATACTTTCGAAATGAGTCCTGTTATGATTCGAAGAATAAGACATGCATGGTTCTCGAACACCGCTGCTTCCTGTGAGCATTCACCAGGCTGTGTACGGACACGTTAGCGTCGATCTAAACACCAAAGGATGCCACTAACGTCCTATCTAACTCTGTCTTTTCACCATTCTGGTCTCTGTCGTTGGTACGCCTCTGTAGGTGCGCGGTCAGCGTAGCGGATTGTAAAAGGAAACAGCCCGATTTCGATTCCTGGGCGAGTCGGAGATTTTCCCCCTCTCGGGGACTTGGTGCTGTGTTTCCTTACATTTGTATCGTCATCAATGAAATACCACTAATGATAAGGCTTAACTGGCACATCCCAAAAGCTACCAAATTAAAAGTTAGAAAAAAATCAACTCTCTGTCGTCAGTGGTAAACATATATCAACCGAGCCTCCAGTACCCTGTCTCCTAAGGCTCGTGGTAACTATCTGTAGCCTATTCGGAATTAAGCTGTCGCCTCCCGTCTATTTTTCGGAGCCAGCCAACCCATCCTGCGACTTCCTCGTTATGCAGTTCTTTTGGAAGGACACGTGCCTACTCTGCTTGCCGTATCGTTGTCCAGAGACCAATTGGTCGCCACTTCTTTTCCAATAATTAACCTGCAGCCAACCTATTGGTATGATGATCCCGTGTCATTCATGTTCATGATTCGCCCTTTGCCGAAGTCGTCTAGGCATGGTGTGTTGCGATCTCCACCTTCTGAGGAACATATGTATACACCGTGCGAAAAATTACGGTAATATTAGACAAACCCTACAAGCATCTTGTAATCAACTGTAGGAATGGCTTATTTTTGTGAAGAAAATTATGAAAATAAGCTCGTATAATAACGAAATTTTAATCAAAATACCCACAAGTTTCAAAACACGGAAGTATCAGTCTGGTAGCGTTCGGTCAAGGTGTTCGTGGCATAATACTTTCCATTTCCGTCAGTGTATTTTGGTCTTTGTCCTGTTGGCCGCTTAACCACAGGTTTAAAAGCCATGTCTATATTTAACCAGCGAAAAAATGGTGCAGAAAAAAGGCGAATATGATCCTATTTGCAATATTCTGTCATAAAAGTGGGGACACAGCTGTCTCATATGCATACCGCCTTCATCACCAAAACTTTTGGCATGTGAACTTATCCAAACTGTTTTAACGAAGAACACCGTAAGTCATTTCACGCTGTCTCTGTGTGTAGTTAAGCCTTCATACTAAGCATCTCCCCTCTCTTCCAGCTTACTTGGAGAGTCTGTAGGCCCGCATGGTACAACTCTACTCGCCGTCGTCGGAGCCAAACGTCTTACTGCATCAATCGTCTCCCCATCACCACTACTGCTTGACGTACTGCTTCCCGCTTCGTTGGGCCAAACAGATGGAAGTCGGATGGTGCGAGATCTGGGCTGTAGAGTGGATGAGGAAGAACAGCCTAAAGAAGTTTGTGAGCACGCCGTGGTTTTGTTCACTGCCAGATCTCCATAGACATTCTGTAAGCGCCTGTCAGTATCTGCCATGCTCTGGTTTTCCGTCAAAAGAAACTCAGTGACAGCTCGCTGCTTAAAATGCTTCTCCGTTACAGATGCCATTCTGACACGTACGTATAGTGCTGTCACGTATCGGGACTTCACGAAACTATAGGGGCTAAAGCGGGGCTATTTCAAAAGGCCCCACAACAAATTTCGTATTTTTTCAACCAAAATTCTACAAGAAAAAAAGTGTTGCGTTAAAGACTGAACGTCCCTTGTCACTTTCTGTTGATTTTCCAGTCGTTTTCATCACATTAGTATGTTAGCAACATTCACACTATGTAGTGGGTCGCAAAGTAACGTTAGCAAGCGGTGGTACTGAATAATTTATATTGATCATTTTTGCCCTCAAGAAATTATGATACCATTCATGGAGTTAGGATACCACTGTCACGGATTTAGGAATCATGTCTTGCATTTAGGAGCCATTGTCACAAAATTCAGTCCTAAACATTTTCACTATGTTTGTAAAACTTGTCAACACTCAGTCACATAAAAAAATTCTAAAGTGTTCACTCTGCCTTCCTGAGCTGTTATTTAAATGGCCTTTTCCTATTCATGAACACCGCACAACAGTGGCTGACAAATATCACGCAGTTATGCATCCTCAACCTACTCATCATCGTCGTACGGCACCATCAACCGGTGTTACGATATGGTGTATCGTCGGATATACAATGCGACCATCTTTGGCTCGCATAGCTGACAATTTAGACAACAGGTGTTACATTTGTAACGCGTTAAAGCTGGAGACTGTGCTCTCATCTTTGCGGTCTCCACAACGTTATCTTTCGACAAGAAAACGTAATACTGCTTGTTGCCCATGCTGCTCTTACGATAGAAAGGATTTTTGACTGCTGCCCAGAGCAGTACGTTGTCCAGATTACTTTCATGTTAATAACGTCCTGGGACTTATTAATCTGCGTTAATTGAGTACCCATTGTTCGTCGCGTCTTCTGCGAGGAAGCATACGCGCTCACATTGTTTGATGCCTTAGTGCGTTGGTATTCTGAGAACATGGAAATCAAATTCTCAGCAGACTTGTTTTTACACGTTCGTTTCCTGCTGGTACAGATGTTTCTTGTTCTCTTAATATCATTAAAGTGGTCTTCGGTCCAACGTTTGAAGACTTACTTTCATTATCTCTGTGCAACTGCTAGGAACCAAATAATTTAAATCTGTTTTTCGTAGTTAAGTTTTGGTCTCCCTCTACAATTTTAGCTCTCCCTCCCACACTGTCCTCCATTATCAAATTAACGATTCTTTGATGCCTCGTGATGTGTCCTCTGAAGCGATTCCTTCTTTTAGCTAAGTTGTGCCATAAATTTCTTTTCTCGCCGTTTGGATTAAGCACCCCATTAGTCAACTGGTCTACGTGTTTAATCATTAGCAGTCTTTCATGTCCCCACATTTCAAAAGCTTCTAATCTCTATTTTTCTGAACTGTTTATCATCCCCGTTTCAATTTGGTACACTCCACACAGCCGGCCGGAGTGGCCGTGCGGTTATACGCGCTACAGTCTGAAGCCGAGCGACCGCTACGGTCGCAGGTTCGAATCCTGCCTCGGGCATGGATGTGTCTGATGTCCTTAGGTTAGTTAGGCTTAATTAGTTCTAAGTTCTAGGCGACTGATGACCTCAGAAGTTAAGTCGCATAGTGCTCAGAGCCATTTGAACCATTTTTACACTCCACACAAATATCTTCAGAAAAGATTTCCTAACATCCATATTTACATTCGACGTTAACACGGTTCTATTTATCACAACTACTTTTGTAGCTTATTGCCAGTCTGCTTTTTACATTTTCTTCGCTTCCACTATCGGCACCCTGTCTCAGTCTCTTCCCAACTACTGTCTTCATAACATGTCGATCGACCCTAACAACTGCAGTTTAGTTTCTGAACAAGTTGTAGACAAACGTTCACTTCCTGCATTTCATCCTCGATGACTTAACAATTTCAAAGAGTGTATTTAAGTTTCTAGAAACATAATTTGCAAAACACACTGTATTGCATATTAACGTATAATTTCTTATCTCTAAAAAACATTTCCTTACCTCTACATTCTAATATTCACATTTACACGACATATTCTCTAGTCCCAATAATCTACATGTTCGTGTAGGTCTGACAAGCAACTAATTTTCAAGAAAGAATCACAGAAATAGTAGATATCAGATTTTACTTTGTATCTGGTCACCTATAAGTATCTAAATATAAAGTCATAAATACCATGCGCCTTCATGGCTGATGTTTCAGTTTATACGGATAAGGTGGCACAAACTGTCACCATCATTCTCTGGAGAGGGGAAAAGAACAGGCGTCTCGAATCACGTAGCCAGGCATCAGTATTGTGACAAAGTCCCAAACCTCTCTTCATTGTCTCTTAACTCTCAGTCCATGAGACACTGTTGATTGTGACGTATACACGATGCCGCTTTTCGGAAGGACATGGCTTTGTGTCGACACCGGTTTCAGCCTGTTCATTCCTTTCGTTCCATACTCGTCTGCAGTATGAACTTGGCCACTGACGAAATTTCGGAGGTTCTTCACCAATATGTCGTGAGTGTTTGGGTACGTTGTGGCATGGGAAATACTTACAAAATTGACGCTGAACCGTTAGTGAACAGGAGAACTATTCATCACAGAAAATGTTGGAAACCGTGATTTCCATTTACCAATCGGTTGCTGTCGCATGTCTGCGCATGAGCGTCGTTCACATGCTCTTTCCCAAATACGCCTGCTACACTGTGTCATTAGGTTTGAGTGAGTGAGAGGACCAGAACTGTTTAGTGGCCAGTTCATTGCAAGACAAAATGGTGCTCCTGATAAAGCGTTCATTGTCGTGGTTTATGTGAAGCACAATTCGTAGACAATGTTTGCGCAACTGTTGGTGCAAAAGCTTGTGACTGGAGGTGTTTCGGGAATAACATCCATCACAGTCAACAATACGAAACTTAGTACCAGAATGGCACGAAACGGGCTCCGTAGCGAATAAAAGCCGTAACTATCCGAAGAGTTCCAACAAAAGAAAACATTGCTCGACTGAAAAAAATCTGGAACAAAGTCCGGCAATATCTCAAAGCTGTTCATCTGCGCAGATGGAGATTAAGAGATCGTCGTGTTGAAACACCTGCATTTGCATCCTTGCAAATTTGCTGTTGTGCGTGAGTTAAAGCAATGATAGTCAGGCCTTCTTAGGTACCGCCCACTTTGGTTAGTAGTAAAATTTTCTAACCATCCACCGGTTCAGCAATAATGGTGATTTATAAACCAGGGAAGTAAGTTTAGTTTATACTGTTTATAAAGCAGAGTTTCAGCTAGTTAAAGCATGTTGTTGTTGTGGTCTTCAGTCCAGAGACTAGTTTGATGCAGCTCTCCATGCTGCTCTATCCTGTGCAAACTTCTTCATCTACCAGTACCTACTGCAACATACTTCCTTCTGAATCTGCTTAATGTATTCATCTCTTGGTATCCCTCTACGATTTTTACCCTCCACGCTGCCCTCCAATACTAAATTGGTGATCCCTTCATTCCTCAGAACATGTCCTACCAACCGATCCCTTCTTCTAGTCAAGTTATGGCACAAATTTCTCTTCTCCCCAATTCTGTTTAATACCTCCTCATTAGTTATGAGATCTACGCATCTAATCTTCAGCATTCTCCTGTAGCACCACATCTCTAAGGCTTCTATTCTCTTGTCTAAGCTATGTATCGTCCATGTTTCACATCCATAGATGGATATACTCCATAAAAATACTTTCAGAAACGACTTCTTGCCACTTAAATCTATACTCGATGTTAAAAAAATTTCTCTTCTTCAAAAACGCTTTCCTTGCCATTGCCAGTCTACATTTTATATCATGTCTGCTTCTACCATCATCAGTTAGTTTGCTTCCAAAATAGCAGAACTCATTTACTACTTTACGTGTCTCATTTTCCAATCTAATTCCCCCAGAATCGTTCGATTTAATTCCACTACATTCCATTACCCTCGTTTTGCTTTTGTTGATGTTCATCTTATATCCTACTTTCAAGACACTGTACATTCCGTTCAGCTGCTTTTCCAGGTCCTTTGCTGTCTCTGACAGAATTGTAATGTCATCGGCGAACGTCAAAGATTGTATTTCTTCTCCATGGATTTTAATACCTACTCCGAATTTTTCTTTTTTTTTCTTTTTTTTTTTTTTTTTTTTACTGCTTGCCCAATGTACAGATTGAATAACATCGTGGACAGGCTACAACCCTGTCTCACTCCCTTTCCAACCACTGCTTCTCTTTCATGCCCCTCGACTCTTATAACTGCCATCTGGTTTCTGTACAAATTATGAATAGCCTTTCGCTTCCTGTATTTTACCCCTCCCAACTTCTGAATTTGAAAGAGAGTATTCCAGTCAGCTTTGTCAAAAGCTTTCTCTAAGTCTACAAATGCTAGAAACGTAGGTTTGCCTTTCCTTAACCTGTCTTCTAATATATGTCGTAGTGTCAGTATTGCCTCGCTTGTTGCAACTGTTCTACGGAATCCAAACTGATCTTCCCCAAGGTCGGCTTCTACGAGTTTTTCCGTTCGTCTGTAAAGAATTCCCGTTTGTATTTTGCAGCTGTGACTTATTAAACTGATAGTTCTGTAATTTTCACATCTATCAACTCCTGCTTTGTTTAGGATTCGAATTATTATATTCTTCTTGAAGTCTGAGGGTATTTCGCCTGTCTCAGACGTCTTGCTCACCAGATGGTGTCAGGACTGGCTCTCTCAGGGCTATCAGTAGTAGAAGGGTAAGAAAACCAATGTGCACTCCGTGTGCATACCGGGTGGAGTCATTCCAGATGTGGAAAGGGTCCTCCCGGATTCCATAAAGAGCACAGTGTGCAGCCAACTGCAGGTGGTTGCCCACGTCGGTACCAGTGATGTGTGTCAATTTGGATCAGAAGAGATTCTCTCTGCTTTCGAGCGGCTAACAGAAGTGGTAAAGGCTGCCACTCTCGCTTGCAAGATGAAAGCAGAGCTGACCATTTACGGCATAGGCGACAGGACCGATTGCAGACCTCTGGTACAGTGCCGAGTGGAGGGTCTGAATCAGAGGCTCAGACGGTTCTGCGAACGTGTAGGCTGCAGATTCCTTGACTTCAGCCAAAGGGTGGTCGGGTTTCGGGTTTCGCTGAATAGGTCAGGTGTCCGCTATACGCGGGAGGCGGCTACACGGGTAGCAGGGGCTGTGTGGCGTGGACTGGACGGCTTTTTAGGTTAGAGGGTCTCGGGAAAACACAAGAAGGGTTTCAGTCACAAAGGGTGCAGGCTGAACACAGGAAGAACGTACATACAGGAACCATTGGTATAAAAATAAGTTTCCTTTACTTTACGTCTATGGTCACAAACGTTTTGTTACCAGATTACCGGTTTCGGTCTATAATGACCATCATCAGATCTGTTTCATGAAGCCGAAACCGATAATCTGTTAACAAAAAGTTTGTGACCATAGACATAAAGTAAAGGAAACGTATTGCATATACGGGTCACTGTTTTATTCTCCACAATGTCGCAGCTTGTGAAACATTGGTATAAAAGTTGTAAATTGTCGTAGCTGTTGGAAAGTACCAGAGCTCCAAGCGCTAATAGGAAGCACAGATGCTCAAATCATTATAGGCACTGAAAGCTGGCTAAAGCCGGATATAAGCTCAGCCGACATTTTTGCGAAGAACCTAACGGTGTTCCGAAAGGTTACGACGCTAAACACGGTTGGCGGTGGCGTGTTTGTTGCTGTTAGAAGTAGTTTAACTTGTCGCGAAATTGATTTAGATACTTCCTGTTAGTTAGTATGGGCAGAGGTCATTGTTGGTAACCGTAATAAAATAATAATTGGATCCTTTTACTGACCTCTCAGTTCAGATGATACAGTTGCTGAAAAGTTCAAAGAAAACTTGAGTTTCATTTCAAACACGTACCCGACTCATACGATAATAGTTGGTGGTGACTTTACTTACCATCGATGTTGTTGTTGTTGTTGTGGTCTTCACTCCTGAGACTGGTTTGATGCAGCTCTCCACGCTACCCTATCCTGTGCAAGCTTCTTCATCTCCCATTACTTACTGCCACCCACATGCTTCTGAATCTGCTTAGTGTATTCATCTCTTGGTCTCCCTCTACGATTTTTACCCTCCACCCTGCCCTCCAGTACCAAATTGGTGATCCCTTGATGCCTCACAACATGTCATACCAACCGATCCCTTCTTCTAGTCGAGTTGTGCCACAAACTCCTCTTCTCCCCAATTCTATTCACTACTTCATCATTAGCTATGTGATCTACCCATCTAATCTTCAGCATTCTTCTGTAGCACCACATTTCGAAAGCTTCTGTCCTCTTCTTGTCCAAACTATTTATCGTCGACGTTTCACTTCCATACATGGCTACACTCCATACAAATACTTTCAGAAATGACTTCCTGACATTAAATCTATACTCGATGTTAACAAATTTCTCTTCTTCAGAAACGCTTTCCTTGCGATTGCCAGTGTACATTTTATATCCTCTCTACTTCGACCATCATCAGTTATTTTGCTCCCCACATAGCAAAATTCCTTTACTACTTTAAGTGCCTGATTTCCTAATCTAATTCCCTCAACATCACTCGACTTAATTCGACTACTTTCCATCATCCTCGTTTTGCTTCTGTTGATGTTCATCTTATATCCTCCTTTCAAGACACTGTCCATTCCGTTCAACTGCTCTTCCAAGTCATTGCTGTCTCTGATAGAATTACAATGTCATCGGCGAACCTCAAAGTTTTTATTTCTTCTCCATGGATTTTAATACCTACTCCGAATTTTTTGTTTGTTTGTTTTCTTTACTGCTTGGTCAATATACAGATTGAATAACGTCGGGGAGAGGCTACAACCCTGTCTCACTCCCTTCCCAACCACTGCTTCCCTTTCATGCCCCTCGACTCTTATAACTGCCATCTGGAAACTGTACAAATTGTAAATAGCCTTTCGCTCCCTGTATTTTACGCCTGCCACCTTTAGAATTTGAAAGAGAGTATTCCAGTCACCATTGTCAAAAGCTTTCTCTATGTCTACAAATGCTAGAAACGTATATACCTTCGATATGTTGGCGAAAATACATGTTTAATTCCGGAGGTACGCATATAATATCATTAGAAATTGTGCTAAACGCATTCTCTGAAACTTATTTCGACCAGTTAGTTCATGAGCCCACGCGAATAGTAAACGGTTGTAAACTCACTTGACATCTTAGCAACGAATAAACCTGAGTTAATAACGAGCATCAAAACCAATTCAGGGATTAGTGAACACAGGGCTGTCGTAGCGAAACTGAATATTGTAATCCCCAAATTCTCGAAAAATAAGCGAAAAACATACCTATTCAAAAAAGCAGATAAAAATTTACTTGGCGTCTTTCTGAGAGACAATCT
Organism: Schistocerca nitens; assembly: GCF_023898315.1. Taxonomy (NCBI): domain Eukaryota; kingdom Metazoa; phylum Arthropoda; class Insecta; order Orthoptera; family Acrididae; genus Schistocerca; species Schistocerca nitens. Next base: position 572,294,558 of record NC_064621.1, on the reverse strand, counting down.
CCACTCATTCCAAATTAGTAATATAAGTGTAGACCAGATGTGGCTTAATTTCAAAGAAATGGTATCGGCAGCAGTTGATAGATTTATACCATATAAATTAACAAACGACATAGCTGATCCTCCTTGGTACAGAAAACCGGTTAGAACACTGTTGCAGAAACAACGAAACAAACATTCCAAATTAACACAGGCACTAAATCCCCAAGACTGGCGATGTTTTACAGAAGCCCGAAATTTAGCTCGGACTTCAATGCGAGATGCTTATAACAGTTACGACCAAACTGTGCCTCGAAACCTGGCAGAAAATCCAGAGAGATTCTGGTCGTATGTGAAGTATGTTAGCGGCAAGAAACAATCAACGCCGTCGCTGCGCGATAACAATCAAGATACTATCGAAGACAGTGCAGCCAAAACAGAGTTACTAAACACAGCCTTCCGAAATGCCTTCACAAAAGCAGACGAAGTAAATTTTCCAGAATTCGAATCGAGAACAGCTGCCAACATGAGTAACGTAGAAGTAAATATCCTCGGAGTAGTGAAGCAACTTAAATCACTTAATAAAAGCAAGTTCAAAAAATGGTTCAAATGGCTCTGAGCACTATGGGACTCAACTGCTGAGGTCATTAGTCCCCTAGAACTTAGAACTAGTTAAACCTAACTAACCTAAGGACATCACACACATCCATGCCCGAGGCAGGATTCGAACCTGCGACTGTAGCGGTCCCGCGGTACCAGACTAAAGCGCGTAGAATCGCTCGGCCACTGCGGCCGGCCAAGGGATTTCAGATCGAATCCGTATTCTTGGATTTTCAGAAGGCTTTTGACACTGTACCACACAAGTCGCTTGTAGTGAAATTGCGTGCTTATGGAATATCGTCTCAGCTATGTGACTGGATTTGTGATTTCCTGTCAGAGAGGTCACAGTTCATAGTAACTGACGGAAAGTCATCCAGTAAAACAGAAGTGATTTCTGGCATTCTCCAAGGTAGTGTTATAGGCCCTTTGCTGTTCCTTATCCATATAAACGATTTGGGAGACAATCTGAGCAGCCGTCTTCTGTAGTTTCAAGATAACGCTGTCGTTTATAAACTAATAAAGTCATCAGAAGATCAAAACAAATTGCAAAACGCTTTAGAAAATATTGGCAGTTGATCCTAAATAACGAAAAGTGCACATGAGTGCTAAAAGGAATTCGTTTAACTTCGGCTACATGATAAATCAGTCAAATCTAAAGGCTGTACATTCAGCTAAATACCTAGGAATTGAAATTACGAACAACTTAAATTGGAAGCAATACATAGAAAATGTTGTGGGGAAGGGTAACCAGAGACTGCGTTTTATTGTCAGGACACTTAGGAAATGTAACAGATCTACTAAGGAGACTGCCTACACTACGCTTGTCCGTCCTCTTTTAGAATACTGCTGCGCGATGTTGGATCCTTACCAGATAGGACTGACGGATTGCACCGAAAAAGTTCAAAGAAGGGCAGCACGTTTTGTATTATCGCGACATATGGGAGAGAGTGTCACTGAAATGATACAGGATTCGGGCTGGACATCATTAAAAGAAAGGTGTTTTTCGTTGCGACGGAATCTTCTCCTAAAATTCCAATCACCAACTTCTTCTACTCCGAATGCGAAAATATTTTGTTGACACCGACCTATATAGGGAGTAACGATCACCACGATAAAATGAGGGAAATCAGAGCTCGTACGGAAAGATGTAGGTGTTCGTTCTTTCCGCGAGCTATACGAAATTGGAATAATAGATAAACCCTCTGCCAGGCACTTAAATGCGATTTACAGTGTATCCATGTAGATTTAGTTGTAGATGTCAGTGCTGACGGCGATTTCGCCTGGGTGGAATACCAATTGTAGACTTCACGGCCTCCGAAACGAAAATTTTTTGATCATTTTATTTTTATTTGATTTGTACCCCATTTACCATCGTTTCTCTGAAAATTCCTTAACAACACTGAAAAAAACCTGTAATATTCAGTCTCAATAAACGTAAGGAAGTAGTTTCTCGCGGGCATATATGTACAGAAGCAAAAGTGCTCTGACGCAGTCGTCACTGAAGGAATAGGGTTGTTGTACCGCTCTTCCATTGAATTCAGTGAATCCATAAAGCAGATGTACGTCGGCCAGTTCACCACTAAACCTATCCATACCGCTGCGTTTCGCTGTTAAATATGATTGAATCTCTCGCAAACATAAACGCTAGAGCGAACCGAACAGTGCTTAATGTGCGCTCGAGGGCGAAGAGGAGAGTTGCCAACAGCAAGTACCGTTAGTGAATGAAACAAGTTCGTTTGCAAACGATACATACACTGGCTACCACCGATATTTATACTGTTAGTACTGTTGGTTGCAATTTAAGTTTTTTATTTTTCAACGATGCGTTTCGTCTTATTTAGGCACCTTCAGGTTATCTTTTCTAGATGGACGAGCATACTGTTGTACATATATTTTCAGTTCAGTACAGATAGAAAGGTAAACTGGGGTAAGAAAGAGAACAAATTCATTTGTTCTATAGTATCACTGATAGCCACGGTTCATTTCAACTAAAATACACAGAAAATATCCGTGAACAACACCGACATTTGGTCAGTGGAAATCGGGTTTACCCTATCTATCACACCTACGCAACGTAATACTGTGTAGTCAGACAAGTTGCCCTTTAAGACGGAGAGACGTTCCTGTCAGTTCAGTGACAGATTGGAAAAATTCTTCGGCAAACCGCCTCCGTCAGAACCTTGCTTCGGACTGCAACGTACGGTTCCCGCCTTCTGCAGGCAGCTCGACGTCGGGTACGAAACTGAATTTCATATATTACCGAATTTTTGTTTCTGCACTATATCGCACATGAGAACGATCTGTTTAAACCGACACACGTCTGTGGAAATGTTAGCTTCAGAGTGGGTATGATATTTTGTGATTTGCTGTCTTTAGAGTTACTAAAACTGTATAATATTACTACAGACTACTTTTCTGAGTTCCCAAGGGAATAGGAACAATTATTATACACATAAAATCTCATGTTCTGTCTCAGAGACTGTTCAGTATGCTACTATTCGTTCATGAATCATCTATTCAAGGTGATTCTAAAGTATGAATTGAAAGGACTAAACATTTTCTCACTATCTCAGCTGTGTTACTCAAAACGGCCAGTTATAAAACAATGTCCTGTGGCAGGGATCACCTTCTGATTAAGTAATATTCAGAGCAGAGCTCGATAAAACTATTTTGCAAATAAATTAAAAGATTATCAGGGGACAAGAAATTTTCTAATGAACCTCATCAAATATACCCTGTCTCATTACAAAAGTGTACAAAAAGGTTTCTTAAAGTAACTGTGTTTACCCTATAGTATCTAACATCAAGCAAGCCATCAACGAATGTATTTCATTAGCCGAATTACACTCATACAAAGCACGCCAACGGCGGAAGTATTTGCAACAAAGAGCCAGAGTTTGAAGCGCTCATGACAAGCGGCGAAGCTCACGTAATACTAGGCACAGAAAGCTGGCTGAAACCTAAAACGGATAACAGATTTTTGGGGAAAATTTAAGTGTATATAGAAAGGATAGGCAAATGGGAAATAGAGGAGGTGTATATGTCGCAGTAGACAAGCAACTCATATCCACTGAGATAGAAATTAAAGTTGCATGTCAGATGGTTTGGACTAGACTCAAATCAGGGGTGGACATAATATGGTAATTGGATCCTTCTGCCATATACCAGACTCTTCTCCTGATGTAACCGAAAACTTCACAGGGAACCTCAGTTCACTTATACGCAAGTTCCCCCAATCACACTGTAATCATCGGTGGAGACTTTCCTCATCCAACAATTAATTGGGAAAATTACAGTTTTGTTAGTGGTGGACGTGATAAGAAATTCTGTGAAACTTTTCTAAATGCCTTCTCTGAAAACTGCCTGGGACAGATAGTTAGGAACCCCAGTCATGATGAAATATAGTGGATCTAATGGTAACAAATAGACCTGACCTCTTTGAGGATATCCACATCGAAACTGGTATCAGTGACCATGACACGGTTCTGGTAACAATGATTACCAAAGTACAGAAGACAACTAAAACAAGCGGAAAGACATACATGTTCAGTAAACTACAAAAAATATCAGTAGTGTCATATCTCAGTGAGGAACTTGCAGCACGGGTCAGGGGCATGTCCAGGCTCTGGACAGATGTATACTCGGTAGAACACTTCATAGTGGGAGGAAACCTTCATGGTATACAGTCACTGTAAAGAAACTTCTGAAAAAACAGAGATTATTGCATAATAAGTGTAAAACAAAGCATAGGGCTATAGATAAAGAGGTGCTGAATGAAAACCGTGTGGCAGTCAAGAGAGAGCAATGGGTTCAGTCTTCAATTACTACCGTAGTAGAATATTGCCAACTGATCTTTCACACAACCCAGAGAAATTCTGGTCACATGTAAAGGCTGATAGCGCCACCAAAGTTAGTGTCAAGTACCTAGCGAATGAGACAGGAACTGAAATTCAAGGTAGTAAAACAAAAGCTGAAATTCTTAACTCCATTTTCAAATGTTGCTTTACAAAGGAAAACCCGGGAGAATGGCCCAATTTAATCCTCGTTATACTGGAAAGATGAATGAAGTAAGTATTACTGTCAGTGGCGTTGAGAAACAGCTGAAAACGTTAAAACTGAACAAAGCTCCAAGGCCCGGTGGAGTCCGTCAGATTCTATACTGAATTTGCGACTGAGTTAGCCCCTCTTCTATAATCCATCGTAGATACCTCGAATAAAAGACCATGCCCAGTTCTTGGGAAAAGGCACAAGTCACACCCGTCTACAAGAAGGGTAGTACAAGTGATTCACAAAACTACCGTCCAATATCCTTCACTTCGATTTGTTGTGGAATCTTAGAACATATTCTGAGCTCAAACATAACGAGGTGCGTTGAACAGAATGAGCTCCTCAGTGCCAACTAGCATGAATTTCGAAAACATTGATCATGTGAAACCAACCTTGCACCTTTCTCACATGATATATTTAAAGCTTTGGATAAAGGCAATCAGGTAAATGCTGACTTCCGAAAAGCATTTGACTCATTACCGCACCTACGCTTACTGTCAAAAGTACGATCGTATGGGGTGTCATGTGAAATTTGTGTGTACTGAGGACTTTAAGGTAGGGAGGACACATCGTGTTATCTTGGATGGAGAGTCGTCGTCAGATGTAGAAGAAACTTCGAATGTGACCTAAGAAAGTGTATTGAAACCCTTGTAGTTCACGTTTATATTAATGACAATGTTAATAGTAAAATCACACTCTTTGCAGATGAGCAATTATCTGTAATGAAATACTATCCGAAAGAAGCTGAATAAATGTTCAGTCAGATCTTGATAAGATTTCAAAGTTGCGCATAGGTTGGTAACTTGCACTCAATGTTCAGAAATGTAAAATTTTCTACTTCACAAAACGAAAAAAAAGTAGTGTCCTATAACTATAATATCGAGTCAGTGTTGGAATCGGCCACCTCATACAAATACCTGGATGTAACACTTTGTTGGGATATGAAGTGGAATGATCACATAGGTTCAGTCGTGGCTAAAGCAAGTGGTAGACTTCGGTTTATTGGTAGAATACTGGGGAAGTGCAATCAGTCTACAAAGGAGAATGCTTAAAAATCACTCGTGCAACCAGTTAGAATATTTTTCAAGTGTGTGGGACCTGTACCAGATAGAACTAATAGGCCATATACAACGTAGACAGAGAAGGGCAGCACGAATGGTCTCAGGTTTGTTTAATCCGTGGGAGAGAGTCACAGAGATACTGAAGGAAATGAAGGAAAACTCTTGAAGACAGACGTAAACTACCCCGAGAAATTCTATTAACAAAGTTACAAGAACCGGATTTAAATGATGACTCTAGGAATATTCTACAGCTACCTACGTATCCCTCACATAGGGATGATGAGGATAAGACTAGAATAATTGTTGCAAGGACAGAGGCAATGAATCAGTCTTCCCGCACTCCATGCGTGAATGGAACAGGAAGAATCCCTAACAACTGATACACCGGGACATACCCTTGCGATGCACATTACGGTGGTTTGTAGAGGACAGATGTAGATGTACATTGAACCGTTCTGACTGTATGAGCTTTTGGGTAGAGAACCTTGCCACTCCCTTTTGACACGGCTGTAGCTACGACCGCTCATAACATCCTCTGAAAGACTACACTGGTGCAAATCTGCAACACACCAGATTAGTTTAAACTAAATGTTTTAACAATTTACGCAAGCACACAAATTATGCACCCCGTAGGAGGGATGGAAATGGTACAAAACACTAAGAATTAAAATTTTAACTTTGCCACTGAAGGTGCAACATGATTTTAACTTCTAAGAAAAGTCTTACGGTGAAAGGGTGGCACCTTTATACACTAAAATGATGATTTAAATAAAAGCCCACGAAATGCAATCTTATATAAAATTCTACAAGGTTGGCCAAACAAGTTAAGATGTTCTACAGTACACAGATACCGCTTCTCAAGATGATAGGCAAGATCAAAACACATTTCAGGAACTAGGCCGTTACACTCTGTAATGTCCCCACAGAAAATACCCTCTACCACGCACCAATTAATCATTGTCAATCAAACCATCCACATTCATTCATTTTGGAAAAGTATCTGATCTGATTTTCTCGTAACATATGCGGCGACAACTCGTCGACGCCAAAGTATTTTCTAGTACGTTTATTCTTTGAAATAACAGAGATGCATATATGCATTCTCCATGGTTGTTAGAGGGGTAACTAGGTCAGCTTCTGGAGTATCTGTTGAGGGATTGGCGAGTTTCTGAGAGATACATATTCTGATTTTCTTCTCGCTAAATCGAGCCACTTAACATTTGTGTCACTAGCGGTTTGTTTGAAGAGAAAGAGACTGTAAAAGGAAAATAGTTAAGACGTGGAATCACCGGAGATCTGGACATGTAATGGAGATGGATTTAATAGACAATTTCCTTCATAAATAAGGTTTGTGACTTTTTGTTCTGGAGTGAATGAACGAATGAGTTTTTCTGAATCATTTGATGATCACGTTGGCCCTGTAATTAGTGGGGAAGTTTCAGCTGTGTCGAAGAGAGCCTGCAATCACTGAGTCTGTGTTAAATCGTCCAAAAAGGCTTCGTACGCATCTGGAATTCGCAATCTTTCGTAAAAGGAACAAATTGCACACATGATTGATTCTCCCGACTGAATACAGTGTTTAACAGTAATAATAAATGTAAAGATCTCTTACAGCAAGCCAGCCGCTGATTACCAAGACGAAGGACTCCACCAAAGATTCTATTTGGCTGATTTCACGTAACGAAATATTATATTAAAAACTGTACATAGATAAAGGAGAGAGAGAGAGAGAGAGAGAGAGAGAGAGAGAGAGAGAGCGAATGAAAATAGATATAATACTAATAATCCTCCATTAGTCTAACTTTTCGCCTGTCTTATCACGGATCAGCCAAGACATGGGAGGCCCTTACATTACTGTGTAGATTTATGTGTGAAGGTGAAGGGATCTTAAAGGCAACAGATACACGTCTATACAGACAAGACATTACACAAAGTTAGCGGCTAGCTGCATTCATCATCTATTCTTAGAGGAAGAGACAACAACTTATTATTATATTCTTGTTAAAATGGCGACCGTGACAGGACACGTTTTTTAATGTTGCGAAAATAATTTCGTTCTCTGTTTCATGTCAACTACGACGAGCTAACCTAACCGACACTTGGAAGAGAGAGGAAATACTCGCAGGTTATATAATTGGATCTACAAATAAAACCGAAAGACAGCACGCTGGGCGCAGAGAAAAGGCCAGAACTATATTTTTATTATTAAAGCTTGCTAGTATAGTTGAAGTATACGCTTTTTCGTTTAGTGTTATTTGATTTTTGAATATTAATTAACTGCGTTCATGTTAGATGTATTTTCATTGACCTGTCCCAGTTGCATTTATTAACTGCGTTCATGTTAGATGTATTTTCATTGACCTGTCCCATTTGCATTTAACTGTATATGTACATTAAGAAGGTAGACACAGAAGTACTCTTGCGTGAAACGAGTTACATATAGTGACAGTAGAAGGGAGTTATATATATATATATATATATATATATATATATATATATATATATATATAGTGACAGTAGAACATTTACATGGTTTTAACTAGTGCAATGTTTAGGATGAGTCAAGCAGAGCAAAGCAGCACGCAACAGCCTTCAGCTGTTAGCACTGATAATAATGATGCAGTAAGAAGTGTTGTAGGACCGATGGCTACAGATAGCGCAATAGAACGCCCTGTAGACACGGCTGGAGGTGTAACAGCAAGTACACAGCAGGGATTAGATCCAATGGTAATTATCATGAGACAGATGCAGATGATAACCGAGAGCATGAATACTTTGAAAACCGACATTAACGCGAAATTGGCCTCAGTTACTGAAGGGGAGGAAAATCTGAAAACCGACATTAACGCGAAATTAGCCTCAGTTACTGAAGGGCAGGTAAATCTGAAAACCGATATTAAAGCACAATTAGTGACAGTCACTCAAACTCAAGAAGAAATAAAATTAGTCCAGACTGAGATTAAGCAGCAGTTAAAAGAAAGTTTTTCCGAATTAGAGCAGCGGATAGAGGCGAAGACCAAGGAACTCAAAGATCAGGCCGAAGAGACGGAACGAAAATTAACTGCACAAATAGAATTGGTGAAAGCACAATGTGAGGAATCTACTCACCACGTACGTGTCGAAATGAAGGAGTATGTGGCTATTAAGATAGATACTGTACGGGAACAAGTGGAAATGGTTCCGCAATTAATACAAAAGGAAGACGCCATGTCATGTGCAATTGCGCAACTTCCTGAATTGGCACGTACACAGACTAACCTAATGGAAAGCGTTGAACATCTGACAGAGCGTCAGGACGTTATAGACCACCAAATTAACGTATTAACGGGTAAATTATCCGAAATCACATTAGAAAACAAAAGGCTAATGTGTGAAAACGTTGAGCAAAATGTTAAGGCAGCATTCCAGAGTTTATCTGGCAAACAGGAAGAGAATTTGTTTGCGAAAGGACTTGAGGAGGTGAGACACCAGTTAGGTGCTGATTTGGAGCATTGGAAACAAACGATAGGAGAGTCGATGCGCGCTTCACAACAAAGCTCAGAACAAAAGAATACAGGGCAGCAGTAGAAGTTGGCAGCGACTATAGAGCCAGTTACTGCCCATTCGCACACAATACCGACTTGTGTAAGTAATTCAAACATTAAATTGCCACAAGCGGGCTGTTCGCGTGAATTCTTATCTAACGGAGATTACGAAAGCCTTTGTCATGCCAAAGAAAAAATGATAAAGCATCGGCAATTCCAGATTTTTAACCCTGACAAAAGGGGGGTCCATCCAATTGTTTTTATTCGAGGTTTCAGAGGAGTGCTACCCAGAAATTGGTCGGAGTGGCAGAAGATCAGTTTTGTTACAGGATATGTACAAGGTTCGCGGGCGATCTGGGCCACGGACATGACTTCTGTTTGCTCGACATATGACGATTTTGAGAAGGCATTTTTAGCAAAGTTCTGGTCAGAAGGGGTACAGGAACGCCTAAGGCAGGAGGTGCTCTACCCAGAGCCTTTCTCCTTTTCGAAAGGAAGCCTTAGAAAGTATTTCGAAAAATATATAAATAAAACGATATACTGGGACAGACCTATGCCCTTGCCAGACATAATAAACATACTTAAAGCAAGACTACCAACTAGCATCCGGAATCAATTGATTTACGGCAACGACAAAGACTTGGAGTCGTTCCTCACGACGTTAGACCATACAGATATTATCGAAGAGAACAACCAGAAAGCCCGTAATAACAGATTCCAATATAGGGAGATAGAACCTCCGCCAAACGGTCGGCAAGGTGGAAGTAGGTGTTATACCAATGGCGATCAATCGACACTTAGAAGGAATGAACAGAGATCGTTAAATAACGGAGAAACCCCTCAAAATCTCAATAGTAATCCCAGCAATGGTCTTGCGAGGGGCTATTCAAGGAACAACAGGAACGGGAAAAGATACAATCCAGTGTGGGGGAACGAAAGAAATTTCAGACCCCAAGCCTGGAATAATAACAATAATAGAAAGTGGAATCAACCGGGAGGAATGAATTCAAATAGCCAACATCAGTGGGGACGGACATCTTCGAATCAACCGGTAATTACCGAAGTGACGGATGATGTCAACCAGCAGACAAATCAAAATCCAACAAACTTGTAAGGACCCACTCGTGCCCCGGAGGAGCGGTCAACAATTGGTTGAGGGGCAACAGGATATGTGTACCCATGCTAACGTATAATGATGGACGATTACTGGCAGATGAACTGACCGATGACTTAGAACCACAAGATGAGGATAAGGAACAGGTGGCAGTAGCCGAAGTGCAAGTCATTATGGAGACCATACCTATAGTGGTGGTTTTAGACACAGCTGCAACCACAAATGTTATTTCGGAGGCACTATTCAACAGGATCAGAAATATAAGACGATTACCAATTTTTCCAGTTCAAAATTGCAGAATAATAGGCGCCGTTGGGGCTCGATCGGCTAATGTAAAGGTGCAGTCACTACTTGGTGTGGAATTCGGAAATGTAGCAATATTAAGCACATTCCTGGTTGTGAAAAATTTGGTGGTAGATTGCATTATCGGAGTCGACAGCCTACGCCAACACGGATGCAGAATAGATTTTAAAACAGGAAAAATTTGGTTGAATGTTAATAAACAAGAAATTGAGTTGGAGTTGTTGAAAAAAAAAAGCCTTACGAGAAAATATAATTGTGGGATCAGTGTGCAAGTAATCAGGACGGCCCAAAATTCTAAAGAGCACGTAATTAATGAGTTCCAAGTCAAAGAAGATTTCGGTCAATTAGTGTTTGAAAAGTTAAATGAATCCGACTGCATTATCGAAGATCAGAAGAAGCAGCTCAATGAATTATTATTCACATATGAAAACGTTTTTGATGAAAGGCCAGGAGTTATTAAAGGATACATATGCCATCTCTATGTTAAGCCGCACGAAACGTATTGTAGAACTTTCTATCCTGTTCCCTGTAGGTTAAAGGCTCAAGTTCAAAATGAAATAGATCGCATGTTGAAATGGGGTTTGATCGAACCCTCTACAAGCCCATACTGCTACCCATTGTTAGTCGTGCCAAAAGCAAATGGGACTGCTAGACTGGTACTCGACGCCAGAGAAATAAATAAAATCATAATTCCAGTGAGAACACATCCGGAAAACATAGACGAACTTATACAACGGTTCCAGTATGTCCAATATTTGACGAGCATTGATTTGCGGAGCTCTTATTGGCAAGTCAAGCTGGATGAGTCATCAAGGAAGTATACGGCTTTCATTTATTCCGGAAGAAGTTACCAATTTACTGTAGTTCCTTTCGGACTCAACGTTAGTGCCGGAATCTTTATAGCAGCTCTAGATTATGCACTAGGCCCAGAACTCAGAAGCAGGATAACAGTGTTTGTTGATGATTTGCTTATTGCATCGAAAACTTGGGAGGAGCATATTACCTTACTGAGCCGAGTGTTGGACGTGTTCAAAACCATGGGAATAACTGCTAACCTACAGAAATCCCATTTTGCAGTAAACAGAATCAAGTTCCTGGGGCATATAATTGACGCAAAGGGAATTTTACCAACCAAGGAGAAGCTAATTGCGATTAGTAAGTTTCCAACATCCAGGAATAGGAGGCAATTAAAAGGGTTTATGGGCCTTGCCTCATTTTTTAGAAGATTCATAACAAATCAGGCGATGAACGCAGTAGCTCTAAATAATCTGTTGAAGAAGGATGTGCCCTGGCTCTGGACATTAGAGTGTCAAGAAGCATTTGAAGAGATAAAGAAGCAATTAGTAAATGCACCGCTTTTGTACCATCCGGACATGCAAGAAGAATTTTACTTGTCAACAGATTCTTCGAATGTGGGTATTGGAGCGTGCCTTTTCCAAGTACGCAAGATAAATGGAAAACTCACCTTCTGTACTATTGCGTTTGCTAGTCGTGTTTTGTCCAACTGTGAACGAACTTACACGACGACAGAATTAGAGGCTCTTGCAGTCATCTGGGGATTTAAAAAATTTCATTATTATCTATATGGATCAAAGACTATCGTACATTGCGATCATAAATCATTAACGTTTTTACAAACGTGTAAACTGTTACACCCCAGACTAGCTAGATGGACTCTCGCTTTGCAACAATACCAATTTAAGATCGTGCATGTCTCAGGACAGCAAAACATTATTGCTGACGCTCTATCAAGGTCACCACAGGGTTTGACCAAAGAGATTGAAGTAAATAATAACTCAGAATTCCCTGTATTGTTGCTGCAGGAAAATCCATATAAGACGTACTACGTCAATTTGTGTGCGCATATGGCACAGTTACAGAAAAGAGATGCTCAATGGGGAAGTGTCATTCAAAGGTTACAACAGCAACCTTCGGATCAGATGGCAAATTATTACAAGCTGGTAAATGGCGTATTATTTTTCCGCTGTGGAAGGCCAAACAAAGTCCGTTGGTGTGTTTGTATACCTGAGGCGCAAACAGAGAAACTCGTATGGTTCACCCATTTAACCTGGGGACATTTCGGTGCGACAAAATGTGCAGACAAGATAAGTGTGTACTGTTATTTTCCCAGCATAAAGCGCAGGGTGCATGAGGTCTTGAAGAAATGCATAATCTGTCAAAAAGGAAAGCCGGATTCAAAAGGGAGTAAGCACCCATTATGCTCTATATTAGTCCAAGAGCCAAAAGAATTAATTTCGTGCGATCTGTGTGGATCGTTACCTACTTCAAGAGGTGGTGTTAGATATGTGTTGGCATTCCTCGATGTGTGTACGAAATATGTAAAGCTATACCCGATAAAGGCGGCTACAGCCAAAGTAATTGTATTAAGATTGACAAGGGATCATCTTCCACATGTTGGTATACCTAAGGTGATCATAACAGACAATGCTAAAATATTCACGGGACTCCGATGGAAACAGGCTTTGTTTCAAGTCGGTGTGAAACACATACTAACATCATTTTACCACCCACAAGGTAATTTGGTTGAGAGAATTTTTAGAGAGTTCAATCGATTTATGAGGACCCATTGCAGACTGCGTGGGCAAATTATGTGGAAGAATTTGAGCAGATATACAACAACATGCCCCACTCCTCCACTGGATATACACCTCATGAATTGATGTTCGAGGCAAAAGAAGAAAACTTCTGGACTGAACATATGCCCATAACTCAGGAAAATGAGATGCCTTGGGAAGAAAAAATAAGACAAGCCATCATAAATATGACGCAAAAGGCTGATCAGAGAAAAACAACAATATGACAAATTAACCAAAAGGGTACAGGCGTACCACGTCGGAGAGAAGGTACTAGTCAAAAGACATACCAAATCATCCTTAATAAAGAAGAGTATAAAGAAATGGGAGTTATTATATACTGGCCCATATATCATTCTACAAATTCCGAACCCTGGGGCTTATCTGTTAGCGTACCCGGGATCTAACAAAATTAAAGGGTTATTTTCCCATAACGAATTGAAAAAATTTAATGAAGATTAGAAGATAGGGAGGAATGGTGTTGCGAGTGACAGAGATGAGCGCTCGAAAAACAGAACAATAAACTGTGTGTGTTTAGTGTTAGAAAACTTTAAACTGAAATAATTAATCAGTGACAGAGATTGTAGAAATAGTGACTAACTATTACTATCGAGTGCTGCAAAGAAGACAGTGGAGATAGGCTTCACCTGTGTTGGGGTAAACATGGAACTTTAGCATTGCTAATGTCATCAAGAATTATAAAGGATCTGAATGACCTTCAAGAAGAAAGAAATATTTCCCGAAAATGACGCTGCATAATCAAAAGAGGTTCCCAGTGAATGTTCATATATAATTTCAAGTGCACGCTTAGATGTGTAAACGTGTGAAGTGATGCGTTTAGGCAGTGAATCATGAGTGACGGTTAACGCCGCAAAGATAATTTCCCGCGCAAAACAATTGACGTCGGCGCGAGAGTTAGAATCGATATAGACGACACAGATATGCTTTGTAAGACACTCGCATCAAACGCGAGGGGAAACTGATTGATGTTGAACTTAAAAAAAAAAGTGTCATAATTAGACATTAAGAGTTATTGATTTATTGTTGAATGTCAAAAGAAACTAAGATTCATAGAATTAGTAGTTATTTAATGGGTCTTGTTCACTTTGGAATTTTGTTTGAAAATCCATTTCCATATATATGCATGTATGAATGCCGGATGAACCAGAGAATAAATGAAAGAAGTGAATCCACATTCCTCACTACTAATAACTTTTACATTACAGCAATCAAGCGGAGAAATATATGTATTTAGGATAAAAATTTTATGAGTGTAGATAAATGATATGACTTTTCAAGGAAATGATGGATTATGTCTTTGTATAAAACGAACCACACTTTCCATTATTCGATGATTTGAATCCAAAATCTACTGCAAGTTGCATGAAACCTTTAAATTACGAAGAACAAATCATTGACAGAAAATGTGTCAGAATTTTTGGACTTACAAGCACAAATGGTGATGCGAAGTCCAAAAGAAAATTCAAACTAGAGTAAATATTATGATGCTTTCGGCAACAGCATTAGTCAATGGAAAAATGGAAACATTAAGTCAATGGCTAAATTCCTTGCAGTACATCGTAAGAAAAGGATGCATGAAGCCATAGGGATTTTGTTTTCAAAAGAGAGAATCTTGGACGATGCAACCTAACCAGTTCTTTTACAGGACGAGTTTCCCTTTCGGTCATTGCTAATTCTTTTGGAGTGAATGTTGCATGTAAAATCTGGTATCCCTGTCCCTTCTACTCTCCCCATTGTGGGCCGCGTAGAAGACCGACTACAAATGTGGACGTCGGGGACATGCAAGATCCGGGGGAGTTTCAGCACCGCAAGATATTGTCCTGGGAACAAGATTGTAAAAAAAAAAAAACCTCGAGTTATTTATTGTAAATTTTTTTTTGCTAGAGGCACAAATCACTCTTCTCCAAATCGTTATATAAATCGATCCCTATCTTTCCTTTAGAGATCAATTTCAAAATTATTTTTTCTCTTCTGTAGGCTTTCCTATCTTCTATGTACCGTAGGCTAGGGGTCTAGGCTTAAGAGGTTTTCCAAGGTTTCCCTGCTTAAGAAAGTTCCCGAATGGGTAGACCCTGATAACAGTCTCATGAAAGATCATCTTCCTTGGTTGTGCACAGCAAACATAACACCTTGATGCACGTAAAAGCAATACAGCCGCGGTACCTGTCTCTTCATTTCTTCTGTTTTCAATGTTTCTTTTCTCCGTCTGTCTTAAACATAATTATTTCTTTTTCAGTCGGAGGACTGACACTCATCACTTCCGGGTTACCCACACTAATAGATAGCTCGCGAAGTGTGTTCGGTAAATAAAAATGAGGCTCACAAACTTCGCTCGCTGCGAGGGGCATTGCAATGTCCCCACAGATAATACCCTCTGCCACGCACCAATTAATCATTGTCAATCAAACCATCCACATTCATTCATTTTGGAAAAGTATCTGATCTGATTTTCTCGTAACATATGCGGCGACAACTCGTCGACGCCAAAGTATTTTCTAGTACGTTTATTCTTTGAAATAACAGAGATGCATATATGCATTCTCCATGGTTGTTAGAGGGGTAACTAGGTCAGCTTCTGGAGTATCTGTTGAGGGATGGACGAGTTTCTGAGAGATACATATTCTGATTTTCTTCTCGCTAAATCGAGCCACTTAACATTTGTGTCACTAGCGGTTTGTTTGAAGAGAAAGAGACTGTAAAAGGAAAATAGTTAAGACGTGGAATCACCGGAGATCTGGACATGTAATGGAGATGGATTTAATAGACAATTTCCTTCATAAATAAGGTTTGTGACTTTTTGTTCTGGAGTGAATGAACGAATGAGTTTTTCTGAATCATTTGATGATCACGTTGGCCCTGTAATTAGTGGGGAAGTTTCAGCTGTGTCGAAGAGAGCCTGCAATCACTGAGTCTGTGTTAAATCGTCCAAAAAGGCTTCGTACGCATCTGGAATTCGCAATCTTTCGTAAAAGGAACAAATTGCACACATGATTGATTCTCCCGACTGAATACAGTGTTTAACAGTAATAATAAATGTAAAGATCTCTTACAGCAAGCCAGCCGCTGATTACCAAGACGAAGGACTCCACCAAAGATTCTATTTGGCTGATTTCACGTAACGAAATATTATATTAAAAACTGTACATAGATAAAGGAGAGAGAGAGAGAGAGAGAGAGAGAGAGAGAGAGAGAGCGAATGAAAATAGATATAATACTAATAATCCTCCATTAGTCTAACTTTTCGCCTGTCTTATCACGGATCAGCCAAGACATGGGAGGCCCTTACATTACTGTGTAGATTTATGTGTGAAGGTGAAGGGATCTTAAAGGCAACAGATACACGTCTATACAGACAAGACATTACACAAAGTTAGCGGCTAGCTGCATTCATCATCTATTCTTAGAGGAAGAGACAACAACTTATTATTATATTCTTGTTAAAACTCCAAGCAATAAATTCGTTAACACAGCAAATCCGACAAACATGACAGAGGCAGCTACTAACGTACGGTAGATTGATAGGGAGATTACCGAACAACCCGAACCGCAGGTTGCTCTAACCCGCCCCTACTCCACAACGGAAAAACGGACCAGTCAATTTATAAACAACCACCTTTCCGCGGGTGGGCAAACGGAGAAGAATGATGGGACGACCCCAAAGCAAAACGGCTGATGATCTCACCAAGAAAACAAGTAGAATTTAATAAGAGTAAATCAAACAACATATCACCAATCACTTCTAATAAAGTGTGATTTCTCGAGAAGACCTGGCGCAGCATCCCCAAATCGCTCTCCCGAACCGTCCGCTGCCAGCCGTTTCAACGGACTCAGGAAGGCGAGCCGATCTCCTGTCTCACGGCGTAGCAGCTCGCACCGGCCAGACCGATGTCGTGGGTTGACTCCTGTTGCTCACGTGTCGACCGCGAAGCCACTACCCCTCGCTATACAGTGCGGCCCACTGGACTCACGTGGCGACCTCACATGCGCCGACGCTCAAGACGGACAAGTCATCTTGTGTGTCAGTGCGCGACCGTCCACCCGATCGATCCATCCGCCAATGAGCATTGCTTGAGCAAACTCGAGCAGACTGGCGGCCTAACGCGCAGACTCAGATGCAGGAACTAAGCCCCGACCGGGCGACCACTCGCTGAGTTCTCTTACTGGCGGAATGGAAAGACTCTCATTTTGCCGGCCTTAAAGGTTGATCCGAACGACAGAGATACTAGCACTCCGAACGACAGACAGACACTAACTGCCTAACAAATGCGGACGAGGGACAGACTAGCAAGCTGGGGACGAGAGACTGACCCAGACTGAACGACTGGCGAGCTCATAGCGCCCCTTACATGCACGTGAACAGGCAACCTTTCCCCTTTCCCACCAGAGGAATATACCAAAGCTGCGATTGCCACAGCGGCGCCACCGCCAAAAACGGAGGGCGACTGTTTCACACTACACGCCGCGGCGCGCTCTTGGAAACAGCAATTTTTACCGCTGCTCATACACGTAGTCTCTAAAAGATATAAACAACAAATATGAGGGGCGTTCAGTAAGCAATGCAACCACTTTTTTTTCTCGGCCAGTTACCGTTGGAAAAAATGCGGAATTTGTTGTGGGACCTCGTAGAGTATTCCCGATTCAGTCCCTATAGTTTCATGAAATTCCGACAGGTGGCGGTGCTGTACGTAGCCTTCAAAATGGCGTCGGTAACGGAGGTGCGTTCTAAGCAGAGAGCTGCCATCGAGTTTCTTTTGCTGGAAAGCCAGAGCATCGCAGATACACACAGGCACTTGCAGAACTTCTGCGGAAACCTGGCAGTGAACGCAAGTACGGCGAGCGTCGGGCGAGGCGTCTCTCATTATCGCAAAGCTGTCCGATGTCCCCTACAGTTCGGATTTCGCAGCTTTCGGCTACCATCTTTTCAGCTCAATGAAGGATGCACTACACAGAAAACAGTACGTGGATGATGTGGTGGTTGTTAATGCATGAAGACGATGGCTCCGGCGTCTATCAGTTGACTGGTACCATACAGGCATACAGGCCCTCCCAGGAAGGCGGAGTAAGGCCGCCGCGTTGAACGGAGATGGTGTTGAACCGAGATTTTGTCGCCAAAAGAGTGGGGAGTAATACGGTGTATTGGAATCTCGAAAATAACCAACCTGCTCTCAGAAAAAAAATATATTGCATTACTTATTGAACGCAACTTGCAATTGCACGCCACGATATAAAACTGTCTCGATCCACCAAATGAAGACAAAATTTGGGGAAATGAATAAGGTGTCACAGATTTGCTTTCGACCGGAAAGGCAGTTCGACATTTATTTGTTCCCTGTTGTAGCGGAAGAAAAGCAACAGCTTATTTTTCATTTGTAAAATTATTCGAAAGTGGTGGTATGGTTCTCTTTCCACACAAGGTGGTAATTCTGGTTTTTCTGTAGCTGGTCGCAGCTCCTCTCATGGAATCAACACGGATTCCGCTAAGTACCGTTTGTGTCAGAACCTCAGCGTTCTCCATTTGTTCAGGAGGTATATAACGCATTACATCTACGTCTACATCTACATGGCTATTCTGCAAATCACTCTTAAGCGCCTGGCAGAGTGTTCATCGAACCAGCTTCACAATAATTCTCCTTTATTCCACTCTCAAACAGCGCGTTGAAAAAACAAACGCCTATATCTTCCCTTGCGAGCTCTGAATTCCGTTATTTTATCGTGAAGATCGTTCCTCCCTATGTAAGGTGGCGTCAACCAAATATTTTCGCATTCGGAGGAGAAATTTGGTGATTAAAATTGCGTGGGAAGATTACGCCACAACGAGGAACGCCTTTCTTTTAATGACATCCACTCCAAACCTTGTATCATGTTCGTAAACCCTCTCCCCTGTTTCTCTATATTTCAAAACGTGCTGCCCTTCTTCTATCTTTCTCGATGTACTCCTTTAATACTTACAGGAAAGGATCCTACACCGCGCAGTAGTACTCCAAAAGCGGATGGACGATCGTAGTGTAGGCAGTCTCTTCACTAACTCTGTTCTAAGAGTTCTGCCAATAACACACTGTCTGTGGCTCGCCTTCCCAACAACATTTTCTACGTGTTCCTTCTAATTTAAGTTGTTCGCAATAGTAATTCCTAAGTATTTGGTTGATTTTATGGTCTTTAGTTTTGATTGGTTTATCGTGTAACCGAAGTTTAATAGATTCCTTTTAGCACTCATTTCGATGATCTGACAATTTTCATTATTTAGGGTCGATTGCTAATTTTTACACCATACAGATAACTTTTCTAAATCGTTTTGCAGTTTGCTTTGATCTTCTGATGACTTTACTAGGCGATAAACGACAGAATCATTTGCAAACAACATAAGAAGACTGCTCAGATTATCTCCTAAATCGTTTATATAGATTAGGAGCAGCAAAGGACCTTGGGGAACACCAGAAGTCACTTCTGTTTTACTCGATGATTTTCGGTTCGGTTGTTTGAGGAAGGAGACCAGACAGCGAGGTCATCGGTCTCATCGGATTAGGGAAGGAAGTCGGCCGTGCCCTTTCAAAGGAACCATTCCGGCATTATCCTGGAGCGATTTAGGGAAATCACGGAAAACCTAAATCAGGATGGCCGGACGCGAGATTGAACCGTCGTCCTCCCGAATGCAAGTCCAGTGTGCTAGCCACTGCGCCACCTCGCTCTCGATGATTTTCCGTCAGTTACTACGAGCTGTGAGTTCTCTGACAGGAAATCACGAATCTAGTCGCATAACAGACGATATTCCGTAACCACGCAATTAGATTACAAGCCGCTTGTGAGATACAGTGTCAAAAGCCTTCTGTAAATCTGGAAATACGGAATCAATTTGGAATCCTTTATCAATGGCACTTAACCCTTCGTGTGAGTAAAGAGCTAGTTGTGTTTCACAAGAACAATGTTTTATAAGTCCTTATTGACAGTTGTCAATAACCGTTCCCTTTGAGGTAATTCATGATTTTCGAACACAATCTGTGTTCCTAAATCATGCTAGATATCGACGTTAATGGTCTAAGCCTTTAATTTAGTAGATTTCTCATATCATCTTTCTCAAATACTGGTGTGACTTGTGCAAATTTCCAGTCTTTGGGTACGGATCTTTCATCGAGAGACCGGTTGTATATGATTGTTACGTATGGACCTATTGCATGAGCATACTCTTAAAGGAACCCAACTGGTATAAAATCTGGACCAGAAGACTTGGTTTTATTAATTGATTTAAGTTGCTTTGCTACTCCGAGGATACCTACTCCAAATTTCTGTTGGCAGCTGTTCTTGATTCGAATTCTAAAACATTTACTTCCTCTTCTTTGGTGAAGAAACTTCGGAAGACTTTAGCATCATGGTTCAAATGGCTCTGAGCACTATGGGACTCAACTGCTGAGGTCATTAGTCCCCTAGAACTTAGAACTAGTTAAACCTAACTAACCTAAGGACATCACAAACATCCATGCCCGAGGCAGGATTCGAACCTGCGACCGTAGCGGTCTTGCGGTTCCAGACTGCAGCGCCTTTAACCGCACGCCCACTTCGGCCGGCTTTAGCATCATGTCGTCGAAGTATTTCCATTGCTGTTGCACAGAGAAGGCATTGATCGTATCTTGCCGCTAGCATAGTTTACATGTGACGAGAAGCTCTTCGGATTTTCTGCCTGATTTCGAGACGGTTTCGCTGTGGAAACTGTTATAAGCATTTCGCACTGTAGTCCGCGCTAAATTTAGAGCTTCTAAAAGATTGCCAACCTTGGAGTTTTTGCGTTCGTTTGAATCTGGCTTGCTCTTTTTCGTTGTTTGTGCAACAGTGTTCTGACCTGTTTTGTGTACCATGGTGGACCATCTCCGTCGTTTGTTAATTTATTTGGTACAAATATCTCAGTTGCTGCCGATACTCAAAATGGTTCAAATGGCTCTGAGCGCTATGGGACTCAACTGCTGAGGACATTAGTCCCCTAGAACTTAGAACTAGTTAAATCTAACTAACCTAAGGACATCACACACATCCATGCCTGAGGCAGGATTCGAACCTGCGACCGCAGCGGTCTGGCGGTTCCAGACTGCAGCGCCTAGAACCGCACGGCCACTTCGGCCGGCTGCTGCCGATACTATTTCTTTGAATTCAAGCCACATCTTTTCTACACTTACGTTGTTAATAGATATCAGAGATACGTTTGAAGACATGTTTATGGACTTTCGGGACATTTCTAATACAGTTGGGCTCCGTTGAATAAGAAACGAAATTCGTACTTTCGCGATTCGGGGATATGTATGAGATTGAACAGAATATTTCGTGACAAACAAAACCCAGTACGTCCGCTTAATGCAAAGACATATTCGAAAACTAAAGTGGCGCACGGTGTACCCCAAGGAAGTTGGGATGACTATTACTGATCACACAATGAAGACTCTCACAATCTATTGATTTCGTTGCTGCTGATTCTTCCGAGTTGTTTGGTCGTGGGAAATGAAACTCTTTTGTTCCTGACATGTCGTCCAGAGCTGCGTTGGACATCTTCGCAGGTGCCCCTAGTCTGGAGGTAGATTACTTTGATAAATGTAAGCACACGCCATTAGTATCTGCAACGTACAACTCTTTGTATTACCAGTGTGAATATTGATGCCACATTTTTGACTTAAAAATCTGATGTTACACTACTACATGAATGAATCAAGTGTATCCAATGACTTAGGAAATAGAGTTAAAAAATATTTTCATTCATATACCAATAATGATAGGTTAACCCTGAAAAAGAAAGAATGAATCTAATACTTGTCAACAAAAATGTCGAAGAAAAATGCCGCTGATTAATGTTCCTCAGAGTGATGAAACAGGAAATAAAACTTTAAAAAGGTGTAATAAAGTTAGAAGTTACATGTAAAAAAACTGTCCCGTAATTGGGTGCCCTGTGCGTAGGCATCCAATACCACATACCTCCCGTAACTTACCTATGACTTCTCACTGAATATGGCGCTGTACTGTGTGAGTGGAAAGTTGAGTAATTGACGTGCAAGGTGTAGTGGACCCTTCATAGTAATTTTCTGAGTCGTGTATTTCGTCTCTGCCTTGGCCCTCGGACATT
Organism: Schistocerca nitens; assembly: GCF_023898315.1. NCBI lineage: Eukaryota > Metazoa > Arthropoda > Insecta > Orthoptera > Acrididae > Schistocerca > Schistocerca nitens. Next base: position 572,272,221 of record NC_064621.1, on the reverse strand, counting down.
ACTTCCATTAGAACTGCGGCCTGTTGAAACAAAGTTATATGGAGTCATATACTGTAAAAGAATTTCGTAGGATGTAAATGAAGAATTCCCATAGCAAGATCAGCGGTGGAAATCAAGGAAAGGAAAAGGAAAAAAATTAGTGCTGTGGTAACAATATGTCCTTATCTGAATACGCACAACGCTATTGCGTCGTAAAGACAATGAATAGTTATTTAGTAGAGAGCGTGTGCATGCGACTGTCACGCTCGTTCTGTGAGAGCGCACGGACCCCGGCCCCGGTTCCGCTGCGTGACGCACGCGCGTTTACTGCGGGTTTACAGCCAGCGCTCGCCTAACAGGTGGCGGGTTCGCCTCCGGAGACAGCAAGTAGTTCTGTGGTAGCCGCAGCCACTTAAATATTTATTGTTTCGCCGGGCGGCGCGGCAGATGCGGGCGCGCTTTTGGGCAGTGAATTATGCAGATTCCGGCGTTTCTTTCCGTGCGAGGGTCGGCCGGCCTGCAGCGGCCATGTTGATGTTGGGCCGACGCTCGGGTGCCTGCTTGCTTGCTTGCTGTCCCTGGCTGCGCCGTCACGCCACGGCGTCACGCGACCCGCTGACGTCTTATCTCCGCGGCGTCCCTCTTCTGCCTCTACCGGGAGAACACGGCTTCTATTGGCTCACGTTCATCGTTTTCTATCCTACTCGGTACACGTACCAAAGGTTTGTTATAATTCGGCATATAGTGACGTAGTGACCATTGGTACAGATGGCACTCCCGAGTGGTCGGTACCGACTACTTCCAGGTAGTGAACGGTTGTTTAGAATAGCTTCCACAGCAGAGCAAGGTCGTTCTAAGTGCATATGACCATTCCAGAGTGTATACTGACAGAAAGAAATCCGTAACATAAGCAGTAGCTATAACGTCCACGACATATATATATATATATATATATATATATATATATATATATATATATATATATATATATATATATTTATTACGAGTGGAATATGAACGTGTGGAAAATTACGTAACTCAATAATATTCATTCAACTATGTAATTATTTCTTAAAAAGATGATAATTACGTAAAACAGAGACAATATTTGTTTCACATTCTTTGTTAATCTATGACATTCTTTTGCTTTGTTTTGTACCCTTTTGTCGTCTTCTTCTGATGTACATCGCCGACGCAAGACGAGAATCGATTTGAGGTCTGTTAAATGAAAAACATTTAATGTAAAATTATTGTACTTTTATGTTCATTTGCTGGTAAAACAAATAGAGCCGAATGCGTTAAAATTATTTATGATTAATTATTGAAAATTCACTTCCTGTTTTAATTATAATTTTGTATTAATTGTTTTATCATAGCTGCAAGAAGCGCAGCCATTGTTAGTTGCAATTGTATAGCAACTTCGTCTGTACTAGTTGAAAATAGCATGGGTTTGTGTTAAACTAATTTGAAAAACAATTTAATAATTTTTTTTATTGGTAGCATCAATTTAAATGATTGAGCAAAGGAAAATCTTAATTAAAAAGGAATCCTCTATCTTTTGGTGGCCGCCATCTTAACTTTTATTACAGCGGCAAATTTAAATTACTTGAAACTGCAAACTTTCAATATTCCGATGTGTCAGAAATAAATGTGCACCGGTGATACTGAACACTATTTATAAAAGAAAAAAATTAATCGAATCAGACTGCATTTTCTAAGACCAGTGCTGATGGTATTTATTGTTGAACAAGATTTCATTGCTGATGTATGTGGCCAAAATTAAACTACGCACGAATCACGGAAAAAAATATTTCTGGTAGCATACGTCAGTGTTGTGTGCGGGTGGTATTCTGTGGTTCATTTTCATGATCAATTTGCTAAGAATAATTAAATCCATCGAAGACAAAAAAAATTTATAAAAGCTCTGGTGTACGACCTGTAATTTTAGTGATATGAACACAGCTTACAGTCAACATTATTACACTACGTCAGGTGGAATTCTAGTGCAATTTGAACAAAATAATTATCCGGGAGAAGTTGTAAAGTTGTAGTTTGAAAATGCATTTTACATGTGTATAATATTGTCAGTATCATTTACAAAATCAAATCAATGCAAAAAAAAAAAAAAAACAGATTTAATTCAAACCGCAGAATACCATAGAGTATTGTATCATCCATATTCATTGCGCTTGTCGATGTTGATGACACACAAAAACCGCCACATAGCCAAGATACTGCATCAAATGGCGTCGTCAGACTTCTTCAAGAGATAACAGCCACATGGATGCTCGTGAGTGGGCCTGTGTAGTTAAACCTGTGTACTTAAACACAGAACTCTACCAATAACATCAGCTGCGCAGATGACATATCTTGTGAGCCAAACGATAGCTCTTAAAAGTTCTCTATGCTAACTATGATGATCATAGAACTAAAGGTTCCGTACTGCCGAATAAACTGAGAGCCTGTACGCTGTCAGAATTGCATCGTACCGGACATGACAGGTATATATTGTGCACGTATTGTTCCAAAATGCATTTCTACGCAGAAGCCGCATATTTTTATGACTAGACAGAATGAGGACAAACTTTCTTGTTACATACAGAAGGGTCGGTATTAACCACGGAGCTGTATGGCGTCCATCAAGCTATGCTTTACCTAGTCGACTTACAAATAGATAAGGACCTAATATACACTCTTCCAGAGAATGCCTGAAGACTCCTACGAGGACAACCGAAGTAAAGTTGTAGATCCATTGGCACACGATATACTGAGAACCTCTTTCAATTCTAAATGATGGAGCACAGCAATCAGTCGTCCTTCCCTTTCAGACTTCATTGAAGCAATTCTAGATTTCGTCTAGTAACTAGCCATTATCACTGCAGTACTTCAGAGTTTTAATACGTGTCCCAGCACGTCAGTTCCATGATGTTTGGGCTCATGTCACAGTTCATGGAAGTCGTACCGCAGTCGTGCATTCAACATTTCTAATTTTTAATTTGTGGTACGTTCCTATGGGATCAATCAGCTGAGGTCATCCGTCCCTAGGCGTACACCCTACTTAATCTAACTTAAACTAATTTATGCTAAGGACAACACACAAGCCCAGGCCCTAGGGAGGACTCGAACCAATGACGGAGTGAGCCGCGCGAACTGTGGCAAGGCGCCCTGGCTACCTTCCTAATGGAAGGTAACTTGATATACTGACAACTTCCAATAGAGCTACGTAGCTGAATCATCTATGAATGATACGGAAATTTGTTGGGATTGGGGACTACGAACGTGCAGACACGCTGGCTAAAGTTTTCCCACCGACATAACTCTGCAACACAATGATTTTCATCGTACACTCGCCAACAAACCAGAAAGGAATGGACAATGTTAGTGGATATGAACCATAACATCAGAGGCAGGTGGTACTGGCTAGTTCAGTGACAGATTCCAAGGAACCCTCGGTTTCTCAATTCGGTGCTCTTAAGACAATAAGAACAGATCATATGGGTACTAATAAACCGAGGCATTTGTTAAAATACCAACTCAAGTTTTTTTCCCTCATTTACGATTACATTCTATGTATACTGAGAGAATGTGATATATAATCCTCCAAAACAAGTACAGTGTAATATATTTCAACATTAATGGTTATTTTTCTCTTAGAGGAGCTTCCATAAGTACGTCCTTTGCAAAATGTACTTGTCATTTCATACGTCTTTGTAAAATGGACCTTTAAAATTTAAGAAGCTTCGCTTATGACCTGTGTACAGGGTATCCCATTTATCTTGACCACCCTAAATAACTGTTTGTCCAGATGCAAATTACAAAATGTTTCAAGCAAATGTTCTTTAGCCGTCAGGGAGACATCAATCAGCATGATTTCCGTCGTTGTAGCTTTTTTTTTACAACGTTATGAACAGCGGTATGACTTTTTTAAATGGCACTCTGAATTTTTTATTCGGTAATTCATTTCCTTTCATAAAGACCGATTTAAAAATGTATCACAGTTTACCATTCACTGAAACTCAATGTTGTTAGTTACACAACACAACAATAACATTGAAGCCGGCATCACAAACTCGTCCACTTTTTGGAGTTGTCAGAAAATAAATGAAGACCAAGTAAAAACATAACACAAAATTGGCTTTGACTCTCCTGTACCATTGCCCAGGAGTAGAACATTCAAAGGTGCTCGAAGTGGTGACCCTGGACACCGATACACTGGTGCACTCGTTGAATGAAAGAATGATTTACAGCTTCCTGTGTTGCCTGCTGAAGAGAATTACTAGCAAGCACGATACGTTTGTGCATGTCCTCTGGAGTTGTTGGAACATCGCGATAGACAACGTCTTTAATGCATCCCCAAAGAAAAAAGTCCAGAGGATTTAAATCAGGAGACACAGCAGGCCAAGTAACTTTTCATCCTTGACCAATCCGTCTGGCAGGGTACCTTCGGTTCAGAACACGATGTGCGCACAAGGCATTATGTGCTGGACATCCATCGTATTGATACCACATAAGCATTCTGGTTCTTAGCGGCACTTCATCCAGAAGAGGAGGAAGAATTCGTCTGAGGAAGTTGGCATACGCTGTGCCGTTTTGACTACCATTGATGAAATAATGGCCAATAATTGTAGTACCAAGCATCCCACACCAAACGTTAACTCTCCATTGACGTTGATGCTCCACCTGTCTAAGCCATCGTGGGTTGTCGCTGGACCAATAATGCATGTTCCTTGTATTTACCTGTCCTTTGTTTGAGGAGGAACATTCATCGGTAAATAGAAAACTGAAGGAGAAATTCGGGTTGATGAGGATTTGCTGCTGTGCCCACTAACAGAACTGTACACGATTCTGAAAATCATACCCGTGCAATTCTTGATGTAGGTGTACATGGTAAGGATGGAACCGGTGACGCCGGCCGGTGTGGCCGTGCGGTTCTAGGCGCTGCAGTCTGGAACCGAGTGACCGCTACGGTCGCAGGTTCGAATCCTGCCTCGGGCATGGATATGTGTGATGTCCTTAGGTTAGTTAGGTTTAATTAGTTCTAAGTTCTAGGCGACTGATGACCTCAGCAGTTAAGTCGCATCGTGCTCAGAGCCATTTGAACCAGTTTTTGAACCGGTGACGTGTAAGAATACGATGTACACTGGTTTTAGGAATTCCAATCTCATGTTCAAGCTGTCGTGTGCTCACTTATGGATCCATAGCAACGGAAGCGAGAACAGTAACTTAGACAGCTTCGTTTGTGAGAGTGCTACGACGATTGCGTTGTCGTGGGTTGAAACTTCCCGTTTCCTGAAGCGTTGCAACAAGACGAGAAGAAATCCATTGGGAAGGTGGGTTCTTGTCAAGATATCGCTCTCTGTACAGTTCCGCTGCCTGCGTAGCATTTCGCCTACCTTCAACAACAACAACAACAACAACAATAAAATAAACGTTACGTCGATGCAGTTTGTAGGAAGGACAGCCTTTACTGTATGCCTACTCTGCACAACAGTATTTAAAAGAACTAACCTACTGGCTAAATGTACCTGTACATAAGAAAACAGTATTGCAATTACTGTTCTGCAAACTCACATTCCCCATGATGAGTAGCATTTCTACCTTCTCTCCGTTGGTGTACATTCAACTCACACAACTCTTCAGCTGACGATGGTTGACGGAATGACGGGTGTGCATTTTACTTATGTTTACATTTGTCCTGTGTCAACGTCAGCACGTGGATGTGTTCCATTATCACCAGTATCCGCACTAAGCGGTGGGAGCGTCAGCGTCATTATTGTGTTATGTAATTAATAACGTTGAGTTGCAGTGAATGGTACACTGTGATACATTTTTGGATAGATCTTTACCAGAGGAAATGAATTACTTAGTAAAAAATACAGGGTGCCATTTAAAAAAGCCATACCGCTGCTCATATCTTTGTAAAAAACAAAGCGACAACGACGGCAATCATGCTGATTGATGTCCCCCTGATGGCTAAAGAACATTTGCTTGAAACATTTTGTAATTTGCATCTGGATAAACAGTTATTTAGGGTGGTCAAGATAAATGGGACACCATGTATAGAATTGGATTCCATATTAAAAAATTTGTAGCTTTCATTGTGATGGTGCAGTCAGACTAGTGTAGTACTGCGTAGACTATCTTGCAAAACAGTGTTATATATTTTGTGATGAAGTCATTCGATGTCAGATGGAACCCCACTGATACCCTCTGGTTGCCCCGCCTGTGCACCTGCAAGGGATTGGTACTGCTTGATAATTGCACTATCTCAGACTCCTTATCGATACGGCGGCTTAGTGAGTAATCGAATCACTGTTGGATTCAAGACAACCCACACTCAGTGCTTTTGTAATCTGCTTAGCCGAATAAGGAAGCCACCTCCTGTCTCCATGTGGTCACGATAGCGTGTGACCAATTTTAAAAATTTATTTAATTCAGTGACACATCATATCAATATTGCTTAATATATGAGATTAGGTTCAGCTTTTATACCATTCATCCATAATGAGTACATCCTGAAGGTTGTATTATATGCTTGGACGTGTGGTAGTTTCATACCCGATGATTTTTGTTTCGTGAGTATTAGTTCGTATTCTAAACCAAGTGACTGTGCATACTATTTCTTCTCGTAATGCATCAGGTGCTATAAGGTTAAAAACGAACAGCAACCCGAACTGTTTATAAGTATCCGCGCAACGGTGGATCGTGACGTCAACAGATCATTTCCTAAGTTCGCTAATGACGAAGTGCGTTATGAAGCTTGCTGTTTGCTTTATTTAGCACTATGCTCCTGCTTGCACAATTTCAGTCCGTCTTTTTCTTCTGTTGAAGCCTCGATGCAATGTAGAAGGAAATAATCGAACATTGATGAAACTACAGCATTGGAGAAACAAATCTGGCGGTTCCTAGATTTCAATGTATGATCTGCTACTGCCGATTTATCCGTGTTGCTAGAAAACAATTGCTCTTGTGAAGAAGGAAGGAATGAAGAAGGATTGAAATGTTGTGGTTTTTGAACCAAGTGAAGCAAACAGCAGCAACTCTTGTGCGTTTCTCATTAATGGACGCCAATCTGGAACAATGTATGTGACCTTAAAGTTGTATGAAGATTATTCTTATTTCTGGTATTGGCTTCACGAATTGAGCTATTGGTTTGAAAAGATATATACAATGACCGAAACAACTGCGATAACAAAAATTTTTAATCTAGATTAATGTAATTTCGGGAATACATTTTTCTAGGTACCATAAACTGATGAGACATGGACCACCTGCTTAATAGCTTCCTTGTTAAAAAAAAAATGGTTCAAATGGCTCTGAGCACTATGGGACTTAACGTCTGAGGTCATCAGTCCCCTAGAACTTTTTTTTTTTTTTGGTCATCAGTCTACTGACTGGTTTGATGCGGCCCGCCACGAATTCCTCTCCTGTGCTAACCTCTTCATCCCAGAGTAGCACTTGCAACCTACGTCCTCAATTATTTGCTTGACGTATTCCAATCTCTGTCTTCCTCTACAGGTTTTGCCCTCTACAGCTCCCTCTAGTACCATGGAAGTCATTCCCTCATGTCTTAGCAGATTTCCTATCATCCTGTCCCTTCTCCTTATCAGTGTTTTCCACATATTCCTTTCGTCTCCGATTCTGCGTAGAACCTCCTCATTTCTTACCTTATCAGTCCACCTAATTTTCAACATTCGTCTATAGCACCATATCTCAAATGCTTCGATTCTCTTCTGTTCCGGTTTTCCCACAGTCCATGTTTCACTACCATACAATGCTGTACTCCAGACGTACATCCTCAGAAATTTCTTCCTCAAATTAAGGCTGGTATTTGATATTAGTAGACTTCTCTTGGCCAGAAATGCCTTTTTTGCCATAGCGAGTCTGCTTTTGATGTCCTCCTTGCTCCGTCCGTCATTGGTTATTTTACTGCCTAAGTAGCAGAATTCCTTAACTTCATTGACTTCGTGACTATCAATCCTGACGTTAAGTTTCTCGCTGTTCTCATTTCTACTACTTCTCATTACCTTCGTCTTTCTCCGATTTACTCTCAAACCATACTGTGTACTCATTAGACTGTTCATTCCGTTCAGCAGATCATTTAATTCTTCTTCACTTTCACTCAGGATAGCAATGTCATCAGCAAATCGTATCATTGATATCCTTTCACCTTGTATTTTAATTTCACTCCTGAACCTTTCTTTTATTTCCATCATTGCTTCCTCGATGTACAGATTGAAGAGTAGGGGCGAAATGCGACAGCCTTGTCTTACACCCTTCTTAATACGAGCACTTCGTTCTTGATCTTCCACTCTTATTATTCCCTCTTGGTTGCTGTACATATTGTATATGACCCGTCTCTCCCTACAGCTTACCCCTACTTTTTTCAGAATCTCGAACAGCTTGCACCATTTTATATTGTCGAACGCTTTTTCCAGGTCGACAAATCCTATTAAAGTGTCTTGATTTTTCTTTAGCCTTGCTTCCATTATTAGCCGTAACGTCAGAATTGCCTCTCTCGTCCCTTTACTTTTCCTAAAGCCAAACTGATCGTCACCTAGCGCATTCTCAATTTTCTTTTCCATTCTTCTGTATATTATTCTTGTAAGCAGCTTCGATACATGAGCTGTTAAGCTGATTGTGCGATAATTCTCGCACTTGTCAGCTCTTGCCGTCTTCGGAATTGTGTGGATGATGCTTTTCCGAAAGTCAGATGGTATGTCGCCAGACTCGTATATTCTACACACCAACGTGAATAGTCGTTTTGTTGCCACTTCCCCCAATGATTTTAGAAATTCTGATGGAATGTTATCTATCCCTTCTGCCTTATTTGACCGTAAGTCCTCCAAAGCTCTTTTAAATTCCAATTCTAATACTGGATCCCCTATCTCTTCTAAATCGACTCCTGTTTCTTCTTCTATCACATCAGACAAATCTTCACCCTCATAGAGGCTTTCAATGTATTCTTTCCACCTATCTGCTCTCTCCTCTGCATTTAACAGTGGAATTCCCGTTGCACTCTTAATGTTACCACCGTTGCTTTTAATGTCACCAAAGGTTGTTTTGACTTTCCTGTATGCTGAGTCTGTCCTTCCGACAATCATATCTTTTTCGATGCCTTCGCATTTTTCCTGCAGCCATTTCGTCTTAGCTTCCCTGCACTTCCTATTTATTTCATTCCTCAGCGACTTGTATTTCTGTGTTCCTGATTTTCCCGGAACATGTTTGTACTTCCTCCTTTCATGAATCAACTGAAGTATTTGTTCTGTTACCCATGGTTTCTTCGCAGCTACTTTCTTTGTACCTATGTTTTCCTTCCCAACTTCAGTGATGGCCCTTTTTAGAGATGTCCATTCCTCTTCAACTGTACTGCCTACTGCGCTATTCCTTATTGCTGTATCTATAGCGTTAGAGAACTTCAAACGTATCTCGTCATTCCTTAGTACTTCCGTATCCCACTTCGTTGCGTATTGGTTCTTCCTGACTAATGTCATGAACTTCAGCCTACTCTTCATCACTACTATATTGTGATCTGAGTCTATATCTGCTCCTGGGTACGCCTTACAGTCCAGTATCTGATTTCGGAATCTCTGTCTGACCATGATGTAATCTAATTGAAATCTTCTCGTATCTCCCTGCCTTTTCAAAGTATACCTCCTCCTCTTGTGATTCTTGAACAGGGTATTCGCTATTACTAGCTGAAACTTGTTACAGAACTCAATTAGTCTTTCTCCTCTTTCATTCCTTGTCCCAAGCCCATATTCTCCTGTAACCTTTTCTTCTACCCCTTCCCCTACAACTGCATTCCAGTCGCCCATGACTATTAGATTTTCGTCACCCATTACATACTGCATTACCCTTTCAATATCATCATACACTTTCTCTATCTGTTTATCTTCAGCTTGCGACGTCGGCATGTATACCTGAACTATCGTTGTCGGTGTTGGTCTGCTGTCGATTCTGATTAGAACAACCCGGTCACTGAACTGTTCACAGTAACACACCCTCATAACACACCCTCTGCCCTACCTTCCTATTCATAACGAATCCTACACCTGTTATACCATTTTCTGCTGCTGTTCATATTACCCGATACTCATCTGACCAGAAATCCTTGTCTTCCTTCCACTTCACTCCACTGACCCCTACTGTATCTAGATTGAGCCTTTGCATTTCCCTTTTCAGATTTTCTAGAACTTAGAACTACTTAAACCTAACTAACCTAAGGACACCACACACATCCATGCCCGAGGCAGGATTCGAACCTGCGACCGTAGCGGTCGCGCCGTTCCAGACTGTAGCCTAGAACCACTCGGCCAATTTGGCCGACGCTTCATTGTTCGTCTTTGGAACGAAATACATCACTGATTCCGCGTAACAGATATTCGACAGTTTATAGGCATTAGATGTTACGCAAAGGTCGTGTATTTCGCGTAAGTAACGGGCCACTGATATGCGTACGCGGTGATGGCACCAGATAGTGACCCAGATGGGTACCATCGGATTCACATCAGGGGAATTTGGTGACCAAGACATAAAAGTGATGCTCCTCAAACCACTAGAGCACGGCTCTGGCTCCCAGACACGGACAGTTATACTGCTGAGAGATGACATCGCCGTCAGGGAAGACACCAAGTATGAAGGGACGCAGGTGGTCCACAGGTGGGATGTTGTCCTCGACTATTACCACAGGTACTGCCGAGAGATGATGTCGTCTTCAGGGAAGACATCTAGTATGAAGGGATGCAGGTGGTCCACAGGTGGGATGTTGTCCTCGACTATTACCACAGGTACTGCCGAGAGATGATGTCGTCTTCAGGGAAGACATCTAGTATGAAGGGATGCAGGTGGTCCACAGGTGGGATGTTGTCCTCGACTATTACCACAGGTACTGCCGAGAGATGATGTCGTCTTCAGGGAAGACATCTAGTATGAAGGGATGCAGGTGGTCCACAGGTGGGATGTTGTCCTCGACTATTACCACAGGTACTGCCGAGAGATGATGTCGTCTTCAGGGAAGACATCTAGTATGATGGGATGCAGGTGGTCCACAGGTGGGATGTTGTCCTCGACTATTACCACAGGTACTGCCGAGAGATGATGTCGTCTTCAGGGAAGACATCTAGTATGAAGGGATGCAGGTGGTCCACAGGTGGGATGTTGTCCTCGACTATTAACACAGGTACTGCCGAGAGATGATGTCGTCTTCAGGGAAGACATATAGTATGATGGGATGCAGGTGGTCCACAGGTGGGATGTTGTCCTCGACTATTACCACAGGTACTGCCGAGAGATGATGTCGTCTTCAGGGAAGACATCTAGTATGAAGGGATGCAGGTGGTCCACAGGTGGGATGTTGTCCTCGACTATTACCACAGGTCCAATACAAGCGCCAGAGAATGTCTATCATAACCTAATACTGCTCCCACCAGTCTGCATTCGTGGCACGGTGCACGATTCGAGCCGCCGTGCCCCCGGATGGCGGCGTTTGTGGAGACGACCATCGACCTGGTGTAGCCAGAAACGTGATTAATCTACACAGGTTACACGTTTCCATTGATCCACGTTCGAATCCCGCTGATCACATGTGCACTGCAATACTAACGCACAATGTCGTTGGGTCAACGTGGTAGCACGTAGGGGTGCTCTGGTGCGGAGCACAACGTTCAACAGTGTGCGCTGAATGGTGGTTTCAGTGCAGCAGCATTGTGCTCTTTAGCTATAAGCGCCACAGATCGCCATCTATCCTACGTTACCGAGCAGAGAAGCCTCAAATCAACCGTTCTGTGAAGAGTCGTGGACGTTTAACAATTTAGCGTCTAGTGGTAGTTCCACTGTCCAACATGTGTGTGAACTGCTAAGGGACCAAACTGATGAGGTCATCGGCCCCTAGGCTTACGCACTACTTAAACTAACTTAAACTAATTTATGCTAAGAACAACACACACACAGCCATGCCCAGGGGGGGGGGGTGGCGACTCGAGCCTCCGACGCGAGGGGCCGCGCAATCCGTGGCATAGCGCCTCTAGCCGCGCGGCCTACATTTTCGTAGACGCTCACGATTGTGGTAGGTGAACACTCGCCCAACTTCACCGTTTTCGAGATATTCGTTGACAGGCTTTGCATAATAGTAATAACATGTAGTTCGACAAAGTCACTTATGTCACTAGATTTCCCCATTTGCAGCCCGTATCGTCGCTACAGTGATTCCCCATCCGCCTTTGCTCCGCTTACACGCACTTCCCTCACCGCGTTACGTTCCCGCAACGTCATCAGGCGGGATCCAATCCCACGGTGGGTAGACGTCGTAACGTTTTGGCTCATCAGTGGATTTAAATGATTAACATTATAAGATCACAGGTTAATGTAAGCGCGAGGTAATCCATTGCAAATATGAAGTGCTGGTACGTGAATAACTGGTGCAACCGACAGAACGTTGAATGCAAGCATGCAGACGTGCATGAATTGTGTTTTAAAGGTGCGGGATGTCAGTTTGTGGGATGGATTTCCATGCCTGTTGCACTTGGTCGGTCAAACTACGGAGGGTTAATGCTGTTTTTAGATGACGTTGGCGTTGTCGTCAGTTGATGTCCTATATGTGCTCGATTGGAGACAGATTTGGTGATAGAGCACGCCAAGGCAATATGTCGACACTTTGCAGAGCATGCTGAGTTATAACAGCAGCATATGGGCGAGCGTTATCCTGTTGGAAAACACACCTTGAAATGCTGTTCAGGTCAAATCACCAGACTGAAGTACAAATTTGCGGTCAGGATGCGTGGAATAACGACGAGAGTGCTCCTCTCCAGGTGTAGGTCCAGTGTGTATGATACGAAGACAGGTTGGTTGCAGACTCTCGATTGGGCTCCTTCTAACCAACAGACAGCCATCACAGGCACGGAGGCAGAACCAGTTTCCATCAGAAAACACAACAGAGCTCCACCTTGCTCTCCACCGAGCTCTCGGTTGACACCACCGAAGTCGCAAGGGCTTCTGGCTCGGAGCTATCCTTGAAGTAACCAATTTGTAACATCTTCTCTGCTGGGCCCACAGCTTGCATAAGGTCATAATACGACATTTTCTTTATACTTTTACAAAATAAGCTGTAAATAGTTTATTTCTTTCTGTTTTTACATAGGTACAAGACAAGTTTGTTTCGGAATTTGTGCCATTTTTAAGAAATACTTTAAAATGGCACAAATGTCGAAACAATCTTGTCGTGTACTTACGTAATAACAGGAAGAAATAAACTATTGGCAGCTAATTTTGTAAAAGTATAAAGGGGACTGATAACAGTTCGTTGTGTCACTGCGGTATCTACTATTGCTGAAACTATTGCTGCAGATGTAGTACGGTGGGCCAGATCCAACTGTCGAAAGTGATGGTCTTTCTCAGTGTTGCCACGTGGTCATCAGGCAAAAAGTATAGGTCAGTGACTGACAGCTTAAAAGGCGTCCTCAGTCAACAGGAACTGAACCGGGGATGCACAGAGAAAAGGCTACCACAGAAAGAAATCAAAGGGCTTGGACTGCTGGAAAGCCTTCCAGTAGCGGGGAATTGTCACCTTACGCGGCCATTTAGTACTAGCGGTATTACTAGCTTCTAATCTACGATTTTCTCTAATTTACTTATTCATATCAATTTAATTTCAAATTTAATATTTAGATATTTTTCCTACTTTTATCGCCGGCCGCGGTGGTCTAGCGGTTCTAGGCGCTCAGTCCGCAACCGCGCGACTGCTACGGTCGCAGGTTCGAATCCTGCCTCGGGCATGGATGTGTGTGATGTCTTTAGGTTAGTTAGGTTTAACTAGTTCTAAGTTCTAGGGGACTAATGACCTCAGAAGTTGAGTCCCATAGTGCTCAGAGCCTACTTTTATCGATTTTATGTTGTTTTTCGTTAAGTTCTCTAAGTTATTCAAAAGTTGAGTTCAACTCATATGTTTCTGAACCCAGGAGAGTTACTTCCTGAAACGTGGTGGCAAGAGTTGTATAGGTTCACAATAAAAATACTTTTTTTTTTGCTTACTTGTCAGGTCAGTCAACAAACTACTATTTACACACAATATAAGAGCCTTCCGCATTAACTACGGCAGCTACCGTATTTTCTTATAACTAACAATGAAAGACCGTAGAAACATAACTGTCTCTACGACAAAATTTCGATAAATAGGTGGATAGACGGTTCTCGTTATTTTTATCGTCTACTATTCTCATTAATTCTTTAGTTTCAGGGTTTGCATCGCATACCACAGATAGCAGGTATGATAGCTCAGCGGAAGTCTTAAGCCTTAAGCTATTTCATCGACTAACAAATTCACAGCAGTAATGTGTTAAATCTGGCTTCCACGGCGAGAGTGTGGTAGTTTTGATGTTCACACAAGCTAAATCGTCGATGTATAGTCCCGTTATGCCGGTTCGAAAGTAGCAAAGCAGCAACATACAAACAAACTTCACAAAACTCCAGTTCGTGCATTCCACAGATAATTAGGTCATTAATTGTGTCCTTCCTCCCTCCCTCCAACCCCCCCCCCTCTTTCTCTCTCTCTGTTCCTCTACCTCTCTCTCTCTTTCCCTGTGTGTGTGTGAACTGCATTCACTGACGTCCCAGCAATGGTTGGAAGACTACTGACCGAGTTAATGATTTGACATTTTCTTTACGTCATTTGGTTTAGCTCTGTTTCTTCTACGTCGTGTGGCTAATATTCACAACAATTTATTGTGGTGTCACCGCCAGACACCACACTTGCTAGGTGGTAGCCTTTAAATCGGCCGCGGTCCATTAGTATACGTCGGACCCGCGTGTCGCCACTGTCAGTGATCGCAGACCGAGCGCCGCCACACGGCAGGTCTAGAGAGACTTACTAGCACTCGCCCCAGTTGTACAGCCGACGTTCATAGGAATGGTTCACTGACAATCACGCTCTCATTTGCCGAGACGATAGTTAGCATAGCCTTCAGCTACGTCAATTGCTACGACCTAGCAAGGCGCCATTACCAGTTATATTGAGCTTATTATCAAACCTGTACCGTCAAGAGCGATGTACACCAATTATGGATTAAAGTAAAGTATTAGATCATCTACGTACTTTATTTGCAATTCTCAAGACATTGTCCTGTTCCAGATCTCACGCCACTCTGCGTGTAATTAAACACGTGCATTTCGGCCTCCTCTAGCAACACGGTGTTGGCACTTCTGCCAACAGTTCATATGGCGACGAAGATTTAACGGTCGTATTGCTCTAACTTACATGTGTCATGGCTTCGCCACAATCTCCAGATGTACTGTCCGAATTTTATCGCTTGCAGAATCGGCAGACGCAGGCCTTATTGGATGCCCTTGGACAGCTCGTCCAGGGTCAACGTGCACTGCAAGACGATGCGGCAGCAGCCGCTCCACCACTACCGCAGCCACAACACGCAGTTGCACCACCTTTTCGTCCTTTTGATGCGGCACTGGAAAGCTGGACGGAGTGGTCACGCCAATTTGGATTCCATCTCGCCGCCTCCAGAATTCAAGGTAATGAGTGGCAGCCATTTCTTCTTTCCACCATCGGCGTCCACATGTACCGAGTGATACTGAAATTGTTTCCCCGACGCGACGTAGCAACTCTGTCCTACGACGAAATTTTGTCTGCATTAGATGCATATTTCAAAGAATGAGTCAATGTAGTTGCCAAACGGTATACGTTCTTTCGTACCAAACGTACGGCCGGTCAAACTAATCGGGAGTGGGTTGCAACTTTGCAAGGCCTTACTAGGGATTGTGCTTTTGAGTGTGAATGTGGACTCCCTTTTTCAGATACTATGGTGCATGATGCAATTCCACAGAACGTTTCTGATGTTCGTATCAGGGAACAGATTTTGAAACTAGTCAATACCTCCCTTCAACAAGTGATGTACATATTGGATAGGCAGGACACACTTGACTTTGCTCAGGAATCATTTGAAACTTCGCCAGCTGTGTGTCACATTAACCGGCCCACCGGGCGAGCTGCACGGAACAGTAAACAGCCCTCGCGCTCATCCGCGCAGCTGCCGCCAAGCTCTCCGCTACGTTTGCCGCGCAAGCACGCAAATGCAGTGCTAAAGTCATGCCCGCGGTGTGCTACTAGACATTCGCGTGACAATTGCCCGTCACGCCAAGCTGTTTGCTTTTTCTGTAACAAAAAAGGACATGTTCAGAGTGTTTGCCAGAAAAAGCTCAGATTGGACACTCACAACCATTCCAGGCCCTTTGCTTCGCGCCGGAATCGACCCAAGAATACTTAGGCTCTTGAACCTTCGCCCATGGACATTGACGTAGTTCATTCCACTCCGCCCAGTGCCACTCTCTCTAACAGTGACTGTGTTCGTCCCACGAAAAGTGTGCGTCGACGTCGCCGGAAATCACGTCAATTAGCAAGTGATTCTGTACCAGTGTCTGTTCACGTTGCACGAGACAGTCGCTCTTGTCGTCAGCAGGACAATAAACTTTTTGTAGACTTGGACATTCATGGCCACGTAATACCATTCCAGCTCGATACCGGAGCTGCAGTTTCATTGATCAATAACGACACGTACAAACAGCTAGGCAAACCTCCATTGCGTGCCGCAAATGTTAAGTTAAATAGTTATTCCGGTCAGAATATCCCTGTGTTAGGACAGTGCAGCCTTCTTGCAACATACAAGGGACAAACAAAACTTGTGTCCATTTACGTACTTCGTTCTTCTTCTGCAGTGAACTTGTTTGGTTTAGATTTATTTCAGTTGTTTAACATGTCTATAGTCAATCAGGTCCTATCAGTGAACCAGACTGTGCCTTCAGCCAGTGTTTCTCGTCTATGTGAAAAATTTGCTGACATTTTTGCACCGGGCCTTGGTTGCGCTAAGAACTATGAAGCACATTTGGAACTGAAAGTAAACGCGCAACCGAAATTTTTCCGAGCGCGCAATGTTCCCCACGCATTGCGTGATGAGGTCGCCAGAACATTACACGATTTGGAATCACAAGGTGTGATTGAACGTGTGCAAGCTTCTCTCTGGGCATCACCCTTAGTAATTTTGCCAAAACCTTCCGGAAACTTGAGACTTTGTGTGGACTTCAAGGCAACGGTGAAGCCACAACTAGTGATTGCAACTTATCCTTTACCCCGCCCGGAAGATCTTTTTGACAAACTGTGCCCGGGTAAATATTTTTCGAAGTTGGACCTAGCAGATGCGTACTTGCAAATACCAGTGGACGACGAATCCCAGCGCGTCTTGGTGGTTAACACGCATCTTGGTTTGTATCGATTCAAAAGACTGCCATTCGGGTGTGCATCCGCCCCTGCATTGTTTCAGCAATATCTGCAAACTGTTGGTGCGTCGGTCCCTACTGCAGCAAACTATCTGGACGATATTGTGATCTCCGGAAAGACGGAAGAAGAACATTTAGCCAATCTCCGAACATTATTTCAGGTCTTGCGACAAAATGGTCTTCGCTTGCGAAAGGAGAAATGTGTGTTTTTTGCTCGTGACTTACCCTATCTGGGACATGTAATCAATGCCCAAGCCATACATCCCAGTCCCGAGCACCTCCGTGCCATACAAGACTTGCCATCGCCGCAGAATTTGAAGCAGCTACAGAGTGTGCTGGGAAAAATCAACTATTATCGTAAGTATGTTCCCCATGCCTCTTCTATTTCAGCTCCGCTTCATCGCTTACGCCGTAAAGGTGTTCCGTTGGTCTGGACGACGGAATGCGAACGCGCCTTTCGCCAGTTGAAATCGGCGTTGCTTTCCAATACTTGCCTTACGCCATTCGATCCCCAGAAACTCCTTTTGTTGATGGTAGATGCATCGGATTTCGGGATTGGTGCTGTGCTTGCGCACAAAGATGGATCGCATGATCGCCCTATTGCCTTTGCGTCCAAATTGCTCTCGTCTGCGCAAAGAAATTATTCACAGATTGAGAAAGAAGCTTTGGCTCTCGTATTTGGTGTTACAAAGTTTCATGATTTCTTGTATGGTCGTCACTTTACCATCATCACAGACCACAAACCTTTGACGTCGCTTTTTCATCCGAACAAGCCTGTACCTCCACGTACAGCGCAGAAATTCATTCGCTGGTCTATTTTCCTCTCGCAGTACCGCTACGATATCTTGTATCGGTCCACTGCTAAGCACGGAAACGCCGATGCGTTGTTCCGTTTGCCTGTTGCTGAGGATAGAGCATTCTATTCCTCCGAACTTGCTTGCATGTTCATTGATGCGGAAACCGATGTCGTGGTCGAATCGTTTCCGATTGATTTTCGTCGTGTAGCTACAGCCACAGCTGCTGACCCTGTCCTTGCTACCGTTTTGCTTTTTGTTGCTACTCAATGGCCCTTGTAAAAGTCACGGATCGAGGATCCGTTGGTTCGCCGATTTTTTGCTCACAAGGAGAGACTTTTTGTTCGACGTGGTGTTTTGCTGTTGCGTTCTGATAATGATCAGTCCAGGGTCGTGGTCCCCCGTTCGTTACAGTCCTCTGTCTTACGGCTTCTCCACCAAGGACATTGGGGTATAGTGCGAACGAAACAACTTGCTCGTCAGCACTGTACTTGGTTCGGAATCGATGCTGCGATTACGAATATGTGCTCTTCTTGCAGGGCATGTGCCGAACAACAATCCGCACCACCGCGGAAATTCTTTGCATGGCCGAAAGCCACTTCCCCTTGGCAACGCTTACACATCGATTTTGCTGGTCCGTTCTGGAATGCTCGATGGTTGGTTGTTGTCGATTCCTTCAGTAATTTTCCTTTTGTTGTCAAGATGTCTTCCACGACGTCGTCTGCCACCATCCAAGCGTTATCCGCTATCTTTTGCAATGAAGGTCTTCCGCAGACTATTGTTTCCGACAATAGCCCACAATTCATGTCCGCAGACTTTCAGTCATTCTGCAAGGCCAATGGTATTCAACATCTGACATCCGCGCCGTTTTCGCCTCAGTCAAACGGTGCCGCTGAACGATTGGTCCGGACTTTCAAGTCACAGATGTTGAAGTTGAAAGAGTCTCATTCTCGGGAGGACGCGTTATTGCTCTTCTTGTCTTTGTATCGCTCTCAGCCCCGAGATGGTCGCTCGCCGGCTGAGTTGCTCCACGGTCGTCCTCATCGAACCTTGATGTCTTTGCTGCATCCGCCGCATCAGGTTCCTGTGCAGCGGCAGCCACCTGTTTTTGCTCCAGGCGACGTTGTATACTATCGCAACTATCGAGGTTCACTGCGTTGGCTCGCAGGGCGCATTCTTCGCTGCCTCGGCCGCGCTATGTATCTGGTTTTGGGGGCCTCTGGTGAGGTGCGTCGGCATCTCAATCAGCTGCGCCTCTGTCGTCGCACGGGTTCTGCCGCTCCTCGTCTGCTTTCAGCGACGGTGCCGTCAGGTCAGCGCCCTGGGGACCCATCTACTGGCTCGCCTCATCTCCAGGTGTTACCGACGATGCCTTCCATTTTGCCCCATGGCGACGCGCCGCCGCCGTCGCCTGTTCTCCCGCCGGCGACGCCCGCAGTGGACGCGTCGCTGCAACCGCCGGGCGCCTCCCTGGGTCACGCGCCACCGATCGCTTCCCGTGACCAGCTGTCCTCCGACTTGGAACTCTTGCCCGCTCCGGACCAGATGTCGTCTTCGCCCGTCGGGTACCCCGACGCGATGGAGGTCGACCCTTCGGCCGCTCCTGTCTCTCTACGGGCGCATACACCGCATGTTGGCGTGCACCCTGGACTAGGTTTTCAGGCGTTTCCTAGCTCCCCTCGGACCGAATGGCCGGGTGCGGGTGGCACAGCCTCGCCTGTTGTTAGGCTCCCCACCTCGTCGCATACGTCAACATGGGGTCCTCCCCACGGCGGGCGGCAGCCTTATAACACAACCGTACGCCGATTTGCGGGGGAGGAATGTGGTGTCACCGCCAGACACCACACATGCTAGCTGGTAGCCTTTAAATCGGCCGCGGTCCATTAGTATACGTCGGACCTGCGTGTCGCCACTGTCAGTGATCGCAGACCGAGCGCCGCCACACGGCTGGTCTAGAGAGACTTACTAGCACTCGCCCCAGTTGTACAGCCGACGTTCATAGGAATGGTTCACTGACAATCACGCTCTCATTTGCCGAGACGATAGTTAGCATAGCCTTCAGCTACGTCAATTGCTACGACCTAGCAAGGCGCCATTACCAGTTATATTGAGCTTATTATCAAACCTGTACCGTCAAGAGCGATGTACACCAATTATGGATTAAAGTAAAGTATTAGATCATCTACGTACTTTATTTGCAATTCTCAAGACATTGTCCTGTTCCAGACCTCACGCCACTCTGCGTGTAATTAAACGCGTACATTGTGGCTTCCTCTAGCAACACGGTGTTGGCACTTCTGCCAACACTTCATTTATCATGATGTCAAACATGGCAGTTAACATATAAGGTTCGTTTACTCTCTAAAACATAGCTACATGCTGGCCTTTTCCATAATTTTTTCTAAATCCTAATCTACAACATAATTTTGTTAGTATTTTCTTATCTTATACACACAGTCTATTCAGAAATTCGTCTGTGATATGGAAGGAGATGTAACATACAGGTTATTTAAATTTGTTTTTAAATCTTCCGTGATCTGCTAGATCTTCAGTACACAAGGGAGGTGGTCAAATATTTTTATGGCTGTGCACTTCGCTGCCAGTTCTGCAACAGTAAGATTAAACTGTGCGCAGTGGAGGCTATTTTTGTTGCTAGTGTTTTACTTATGGCTGTCATTATTATTTGCAAATTGTACTTGATTCTTCAGAAGAAATATCGTAAGAGGCTAAATGAGTTATGAGGCCCTTGGTACGACTAATTTCTTAAACAGTCATCTGCACGAAGTTCGAAGGTGAACAGTGCATATTATAGTACTTTTGAGAGTATTGAATACTCTATCACAGGAACAAGTAAGCGCTGTGTCTGCGAGGGACAAGGAGTAACAATCTGAGTAGTATGAACGCCGGTGGAGCCAGACGGAGGCCAATTCAACTTACTCGTACTATACCAAGACAGCATATCTCTGTGTGACGTATCCACCGGAGCAGTTTTACGGTGACGTCAGTGCAGCCTACAGGTGAGGTAATACGGCCGTTACATGACTATCCACAGAGGTAGCTTGCACGTAGGTGTATATTACATTCACATTTTGTGGTGGCGCAGTTGTTGGCACACTGGACTCGCATTCGGGAGTATGACGGTTGAAACCCGCATCCGGCCATCCAGATTCCCCTGAATCACTTCGGGTAAATGCCGGGCGGTTCCTTTGAAAGGACACGGCCTACTTCCTATCCCATAGGTCCCTTATTCCTATGGGACTGGTGACCCTGCTGCTTGGTGCCCTCCTCAAATCAACCAATCAACCAGTCAACCAACCTTGGTGTGTATCGGATATACAGTTCAATAATATCGGCTGCCAGATTGCAATCAGCGTGCGTGTGGCCGTCACAGTTGGACTGGTTCATACGGAAGTCGTCTGAAAACTCTACATCTAGCCACTCAGCGTGCCCGCGACAGCACTCACGTTCCTTGTCTAGGCTCAGGGACTTCTTGGATCCTAGGTAACGGAAGACATGTCCACACCACTTGCACTGAGCTAACGTCAAATTGGCGAAGCTGTAGAGTCCGTTAAGGCCATCGTGTGAACACAGTGCCCATCTCGTCAAGCAATTACTACCCACGATACAGTTCCCTCTCGCTGCCACATTACGCCATCTTCTATCCACTAGTTTCACAAGAGCAGCGTGGCGTAACAGCAAGTCTTACAAAAGCGTAAATCTCACATTTCCTGGAGACTCATCATTCCGCACCTCTTCAATGCACTCAAATGCTGACACCGAGCCATTGCACTTCATTGGTGCAAACTGCAATGGTTACTCTCATACCGTCTAATACGCTGATCACATGGCGCAGACGGGCGCAAACGTAGTTTTACAGCTGAATAACGTTGATGGATATTCAATAGGTACTGCATGGTATTTTAAACGGATTTCCAGTTGGTTTCAGCAGTACGAACCGGAGCATTCTCTTCAAACCGTATGCTGGTCGTCACATTCATACTTTCTAAGGGGAAGTGTTCACATCCATTAGCAAACTTGAAAATGAGCTAAGACTCAAAACTTATCAGTAGAGTTAAAAGAATTACTTATTTTAACCAAATGCAGCTTTTCTTTGAATTAATCGAGGCTGTGGTGCGCAACAAGAATAAATTCAGTCGTCGTCTTTGCATTAATCGGAAAACACTGTCCGTTGGTGTACGGTAGCTCGCGAGAGACTCAACTTCATGAAATTACCGTGGTAATCCCTGTTTTTGCATAGACAAGCATTTTTATTATCGCTGCACTCTTCATTGGTGAAAAACTCTGTGTTACCGAAAATTTACTCACGCAAATGGGAGGTTTATCAGGTGTTGCGCAACTTTAATCCTTATTGACTGTATTTCGCCAACGTAAATCTCACGATAATACAAACTTATACAAATACAATATCTACAGTTAATTTTCTTGAAACAATTCCTAGTCGCTTCCAAATAGTGTTAGGGGTCAGAAAAGGAGATCGTTTTGTCACCATTAGTGCTTAGTTGTGTGCTGGAAGATGTTGTAAGGCAACGCAAAATTTCCGGAGAAAAAAATTAATAATTTCATTAAGTTACTTATATCGAAAGAAGCCATAAATTATTTGATTTGGGCAGACGATCCTGTAATAATAGATGGGATCTCAGGCAATACAAAGAAGAGGCTAGAATTTCTGAAGGAAACAGCTGAGAAGGCAGGTCTATAAAAGTTGTTAGAAAAGACAGAATACATGACCAATGAAAGTAACACATCAAGAATTTTCAAAACCAATTAGAGCAGCATCAGCAAAGTAGACACCTTCAAACACCTGGATGAAAAAAAAAACATAAAAGAGAAAATTAAACAAAATTTGGACTGAAAAAATGAAGAATACAGATGAAACTGAGAAATTTGCACAATAAAAATTGTTTCGCTAAATATGTGAAATTGTGGCATTATGAAACGGTTTCAGATCCAGAAGTCCTCCATGGGTCAGAAACATTACTTTTATCTAGACACAAAGGGTATTAGAAGATTTGCAATGATAGCGAGAAAGATCCAGCAAAGATTAGAAATGTATTTGAAAATCCCATCTGAGCTGGTCCAAACTATAGAGATACCCAATTGTCATTATATCCATACGTAATCAAACTTACGTCTATCTTGGTAGACACAGAAAAGATATTAAACATTACAAGAATTTTCATATTTTACTTCCAAAACAGCATTGAAGCTTCCTTGAATATCAAGCTCATGCATTATGGTCATTGAACATTTTTCTAAACTCAGTTACTCCAAATCGTAAAGAGATGCTGCCGGAACAAAACAGGCACTTAATAATTTGTTTCTCTTATGCAGACCACAGTGAACAACTGCGTAGGAAGGTAAACCATAGGCTACTTACTGGAATGCTATGTTGGATGGCTAACAGATCTGCACACATACTGAAGTGCTGAGCTCATTTGGAGACAGAAAATTAATGTTGCAGTGTGGAGACAGAATACCAAGATTTTCTTTGCTTTTTGCATCTGTAGCTATATTGTGCTAGCCACCTTGAGGTATGTGGCAGTGGGTAGTTATTACCGTATTACTCCATAACTGTTCCAGTCACGGATGCTTCACGGTAAGGACAAACTTCCATTAAACCCCGATATCAATTCTAATTTCTCTCATGTTCTTGTCATGGGCATTTCTCTCATAGAACATAATGCTTTCCTGACTCTTCTTCTAACCTATACTTCCATAATTTCGCCAATGAACATTTCCGTTGTTCACAAGTCATTTGTAGCGGCTGGCACCCTGTTCCGAAGGGCGTCTCTATAACCATGAAAGATCCCGCAAAGAAACATACCTCCTCTCTCTGGATCTTCTGTATCTCCTTTCTGTTGAACAGTACTTTCTGTCGAACGAGTATTTTGTACGCCACTGCTTCCGTGAATCAATTGCATTTTCTTAAAATTCTATCAATGAATGTCCGCTTGGTACCTGCTTTGTCTGCAGTAAGTTATATGTGGTTTTTCCACTTTAGGTCGCTTTCGGACGCTTACTCCTAAGTACTCTAGGTGTATTACTGTTTTTTGAGATTCATCGTAAATAGTTTAATCGTACAGTAATCGATCTCTTCGGGTATGTATGCACAACAGTTACGTTTATTTATATTCACGGACAACTGGCTGTCGGTCCACTGCAGGTCTGCCTGCACGTCTTCTAGGAGTATGTACTCTTCTGCCGTACCAACTTTCCCTATGAAGCACAGTATAGCCTCTCCCTTCCTAATCTGCCTATCGGATTGCAATATAAATTACCGTGATCGCGTATGGCCAAATGAAATTTTATAATGAGTAAGGCTTTCGTTACAGAAGAAAAATAATATCGGTTAGTCGGAGGAAAGTGTACAACAGACCCTTCTGAAGAAAGAATCTAGTCTAAACCTAATGTAGATCCTGATAATAATTCCAAATTGGGTGAGATTTATTGCAATCGCTCATGAACGAAACAGTGGAGAAAACGATACCACGTAATAGTTGAAACAAAAATACTGATTAGCAGAAAAAGGGATAGTTAAACGGCCGCCAGCCCAGTAGGGCAATGAATATCAAAAGTCCTGAGGAAGATAATGGCAAAGAAAATTAAGAAAATAATCACTGGCATGAGAACAAAAGGTTGTCACGCTTTTTCCTCAGCACAACAGTTCACAAGAAAATAAATGAATGTGAAAGCACTGAGTTCGCAGCTACTTATTCTAAAATACTACATTTTGAAAGCAAAGATAAATGAAGTTACTGGTTAAATAAATAACGTACTGTAACTGAAACTCTGTCACGAAAAAATTACTTTCAGTAACCTCAGCGTAACGTAATGCAAAATTTGGAAAAAGGCAAGCAATCTACCATCAGTTATACAAAGTTTGAATTGAACTAACTTCAAGAAAATGAGAAACTGATTTACTTTTCATATAATACCTATAAAATACGTCCCAAGTCAGCAGAAGGCACTCGCTAAGCTAAATAAAAAAAAAAAAATGCACGCTCTTATTTACTGCTATATCTTTAGTTACTAGTTTTGCCAGTGAAATTTTACAAAACGCTCAGTGGGTGAAGTAAAACCTAAAAATTGCAAATTTGTTAAGCGTCTGTAATGCAATACAAGAATGTACAGTTGCTGGGGCAGAAAAATCTAGACTGAAACTGCTCATTAACAAAGAAACGAAACTGACAGTAAATAGTTTATCAACTGTCGTATTTTTACGAAAGTTGGAGATTGCATGGAAAGGAAAGGGACTCTGTTTGTTACCATCAGTTATATAAAGTCTGAATTGAACTAACTCCAAGAAAATAATAATGTCTGAGGGCAACGACGACAGAGGTACGATACAAGTTTTTCAACTGTTGCAGGTCATTATTAAAAAATTAATTAAATGCCACTGAGTAATACCTTTAAAATATTAGTTACAATCTGTCAGTTAACAGTCTATGGATGAGTTAGCTGTGCCGACCGCAAAGAATCTATCCGACGGCAATGTTCAGCTGCTGCTGCTGGTTGAGAACCACGAGTCGTCTCCAGAGCCACGGAAAATTATAATGGGTAGAACTGCGGCTTCCTCAATCTGTCCGTTCCCACCGTGCTCTCAGCACTGGCTGGTTAAAAAAGAAGGTGAGCCTACATTGGCGCGATCATAGCTGCATAGAGCGTGTGCGGGAAACTTCCGCACTCTTCCAGACATCAAGCTGCTGTGTCTCCTCTCTGCTCGTAGCGCGACGGAGACCCTCCATTCGCAAAGATAACCGACGGCACAGCTACTGCCATTTCGTCCTTGCTATAGATACATTTAAACAAAGTTCCCTTGCCAATTACCGAGTAAATAATATTTACATCATAATTACAATCAATTATATACGTTCATAATACATACACTTTTACATCCATTACGTATTAAATATAGTTTCTGTAATATAGCTTGTAGATTCGGAATTAGTAGTATATTACAAGCTATCAACGCATATTAAACGACTAAAATTATGGATGGTGCAGCAGTATTTTATCTGCGGTTTCGATGTTACTGCAGCATCGTACCTGAAAAGCCTCACTTGCTATCCGACATTATTCACTAAACCGTTTATGGATAATGTAAACAGTAATGGTCCTATTACATTCCCTTGGGGTACCACCAAAACAGATGTTTCATTTGTCAGTTTCGTCTCATTTCTATCTTCACCCTTTGACAGACACCTATTTGCTTTTTTTTATGTCCAGCTAGATGAGATCTGCTTAGCAGTGCGACACCGCGTCTGTAGATCGTCCACTTCATTGACAGCGCTGAGATGCCAGCCACAAGGAACAACCAACAGATGGTGTCACTAACAACACGAAAGTCTTAGGAGTATGGAATTCGACAAACTAACGGGAATATTCCTGAATGAGATTTTCACTCTGCAGCGGAGTGTGCGTTGATATGAAACTTCCTGGCAGATTGAAACTGTGTGCCCGACCGAGACTCGAACTCGGGACCTTTGCCTTTCGCGGGCAAGTGCTCTACCATCCTTCCTTTCTTTCAGGAGTGCTAGTTCTGCAAGGTTCGCAGGAGAGCTTCTGTAAAGTTTGGAAGGTAGGAGACGAGATACTGGCAGAAGTAAAGCTGCGAGGAGCGGGAGTGAGTCGTGCTTCGGTAGCTCAGATGGTAGAGCACTCGCCCGCGAAAGGCAAAGGTCCCGAGTTCGAGTCTCGGTCGGGCACACAGTTTCAATCTGCCAGGAAGTTTCATATCAACGCACACTCCGCTGCAGAGTGAAAATCTCTTTCTGGAAACATCCCCCAGGCTGTGGCTAAGCCATGTCTCCGCAATATCCTTTCTTTCAGGAGTGCTAGTTCTGCAAGGTTCGCAGGAGAGCTTCTGTAAAGTATGGAAGGTAGGAGACGAGATACTGGCAGAAGTAAAGCTGCGAGGACCGTGCGTGAGTCGTGCTTCGGTAGCTCAGATGGTAGAGCACTTGCCCGCGAAAGGCAAAGGTCCCGAGTTCGAGTCTCGGTCGGGCACACAGTTTTAATCTGCCAGGAAGTTTCATATCAGCGCACACTCAGCTGCAGAGTGATAATCTCATTCTGGAAACATCCCCCAGGCTGTGGCTAGGCCATGTCTCCGCAATATGGTTTCTTTCAGGAGTGCTAGTTCTGCAAGGTCGCGGGAGAGTTTCTGTAAAGTTTGTAAGGTAGGAGACGAGATACTGGCAGAAGTAAAGCTGCGAGGACCGGGCGTGAGTCGTGCTTCGGTAGCTCAGATGGTAGAGCACTTGCCCGCGAAAGGCAAAGGTCCAGAGTTCGAGTCTCGGTCGGGCACACAGTTTTATTCTGCCAGGAAGTTTCGGGAATATTCCTGTTATTAAGCCTTTAAATCATATTACGAACCTGGAAATATCAGACCCTAGTGCGAAAACAGGAATTCTGATGAAGGGCGTAAATGCACCTGTGGAATCTGCAATTTGTATTCGCCCACTCACAACCACACTGCCACCTTCCAACCTAATCTAGATCTTGATCAGTCTGTCACCCCAAACTTCGTTTAAAAATATATAAAAATAGTATGAAACGTCCCTTTAGAAAAATTAATGATTTACTGTGCTGATAAACCTCTTACATTATTTGATTTTCAAACAGCTGAGCAGAACTGAACGTACTCAGACATTTCGCTCTTTACCTATTCTGATCAACACTAAACTGACACACAACATTTTTAGCGCAACGCAGTCTGACTTTCAATAATCCCTACAAAAGAATGGCCCTGACTAACATTAACCTATACCTTTCACAAATCACTTACCTCACAAAAATCTTCGTTACTCGAACTACTGCAATACAGCGAGCGCCACTACTGCCAGATAAATAAAAGATTCAAACTACTGAAGGCACTAACTACTGATAGGCATAGTTAGCAAATGAAAGATTTTGACAGAGAACAAACAATGTATTTACCTTAATAGTGTTCAAAAGTCATAATATATATATCAGTCGATGATATCCAATATTACAAATTTACTCTTTCTGATGGACACACGTCCAGATCGTCCGCTCTCAAAATCCCGCCATCTCTCTCCCCACATCCACCACTGCTGGCGGCTCACCTCCAACTGCGCAACGCTACGCGCTGTTAACAGCCAACTACCCAACACTACAATAGCGAATATTACAACAATGCCAACCAGCCACGGACTGCACACAGCACAGCCATTGATTTTCATACAGAGCGCTACGTGGCGTTACCAATATAAAAACCTGAACAGTCTACTTACAATAGTACGTAGAAATTTCAAAACTTCGTTCCCTCAATGAGTCGCCACTTCCACTAATCTTGTATAGATTTACTAAGCAACATGGTACAATCCAAAACCGCAGGAAATTAACTACATATTACAAACAAAACATACCACCCAGATGCATAACTACAGTGATGAGGGCCAGGGTGCCAGTATCAAAATGAGGCTCCTCTCCTTTCCTTACCGTACACCAACTGACCAAAATGACGCCCACATATCGTCTCTTACAAACACCACCCTGTCCCTCTACGAGCACCCCCTCCCACTCCAACTTACACTACTTAACACTGGCCGATCTTCTCTTACTCTGATCAAAAGGTAAAATAAGAATTTAAAAAAAAAATCTGTTTTATGTTCAATGCATTAGGAAAACATAAGCCGGCCTCTGTGACCGAGCAGTTCTATGCGCTTCAGAACGGAACCGCGCTGCTGCCACGGTCGCAGCTTCGAATCCTGCCTCGGGCACGGATGTGTGTGATGTCCTTAGGTTAGTTAGGTTTAAGTAGTTCCAAGTCTAGGGGACTGATGACCTCAGATGTGAAATCCCATAGTGCTTAGAGCCATTTGGACCATTTTTGAAAACATAAAATAATATTAACAGTATTTTTTCTAGACCTATTCTTCCGTGCCTTATTGCTCATCAAAAATACTGCACACTACCCAAGGCAAATATCAATGAAAAGTGAACAGTTTTTTATGAAAATCCGTAAATATATTGAAGCATTACCTTCTTACATGATTGTTGCATTCTTACTGGATTTCTACGTCTTCAGAACAGGAACGAAAAGTTAATTTGAAAGCAGTACTTGAATATGATATGCTTGTCACAATATAAACTTCTAATGAAATGTATGTGCTTAGTGACATAAATTTTTGTTTAACTTAGTTTGTATTTGCATTCTTTTCTTAATTTGTGAAATGACCTATTGTTTTTGAAGAATCATTATCTGTTGACAGTATCACTGAATGAGATAGTCAAATGGTTCAAATGGCTCTGAGCACTATGGGACTTAACATCTATGGTCATCAGTCCCCTAGAACTTAGAACTACTTAAACCTAACTAACCTAGGGACATCACACAACACCCAGTCATCACGAGGCAGAGAAAATCCCTGACCCCGCCGGGAAGAATGAGATAGTCAGCCCTGACTCAATATAGAAGGTATTTTGAGTTTTTGTTTTGTGTATTTTATACCTAGATCGGGTACTGTTAGGTGCATCAAAAGTCAGGTATGGAGGAGGAGGACATTAGTGTTTAACGTCCCGTCGACAACGAGGTCATTAGAGACGGAGCGCAAGCTCGGGTGAGGGAAGGGTGGGGAAGGAAATCGGCCGTGCCCTTTCAAAGGAACCATCCCGGCATTTGCCTGAAGCGATTTAGGGAAATCACGGAAAACCTAAATCAGGATGGCCGGAGACGGGAGTCAGGTATGTTTACGTGTCTTGTTCACCAGACGGTTTCTATGTTTGTACTTAAGCTTCTTATGAACATCATCGTTTTTGGACACGGAGGAAAATCGTCACCACAAACTGTGATTGGATACTTGTGTGCTTAATTTATAAGATCTTCGTCCCAGGCGATACGTATGAACCAAGACCGAATTGCTGTCTAAGCGACTATAAATTTCTAAGCGTCTGTAAGCAAAGAGTCATTAGCGTAATTGGGTAAAAATTGAAATCAAGTTACTGGCTCTGCTCTGTCAGTCCCACGCCCTCGCGGTCCACGATCTTCGCTGGTCAGTCACGTGAATGTGGTTCCAGGCCACAGGCGTGACTGGAGACACCCCCACAGCGGTGCGATACTACCCCGACTGTGGCCCACTATACGGCTCGACACACAAGGGGAGATAGTCTAAGGTGCCACTTCTTTTCATAGCAGGACCCCTTCGGTTGTCAACCGCCGCATCCTTACAGCACAACGCTACGTCGACGATATTCCCTCCATGGCAAGCCATCCTGGGCTTATATTTCAGTGAGATAATCTCCAAGCGCCCGCATCTCGTGGTCGTGCGGTAGCGTTCTCGCTTCCCACGCCCGGGTTCCCGGGTTCGATTCCCGGCGGGGTCCGGGATTTTCTCTGCCTCGTGATGGCTGGATGTTGTGTGCTGTCCTTAGGTTAGTTAGGTTTAAGTAGTTCTAAGTTCTAGGGGACTTATGACCACAGCAGTTGAGTCCCATAGTGCTCAGAGCCATTTGAACCATTTTTTTAATCTCCAAGCGCTTCTACTGCTTGGCTTCCTTCTTGTCAAACCCTACTTTGCCAAGCAAGGCCGCCGGGTCTCTCGCCGGCTGAGAACGTTTCGGGCATTATGGGCAAGGATTTGGACCAATGTGTTACTGACTCGCTCAATTTGTGAAACTCTTTCTCTTGAATAACTCGTTCGATTTTTCTGAAATTGTAATTATTTGTTCGTACATCACACCTACCGATTTCAATTCCATTCAGATAATTCCTTCGTGTTGTGTCGTTCACCCTTTTTTATCTCAGGGTGCATTAGTAAAGGAGCATTTCGAAAGAATTTCTTCATTACGCTGGGTCATACTTTCTTCTAGGACAGAGAAACATCCTGTGATCTTGTTTAGAGTGCGCGCTGTAATCAATCATAGTTCGCTGTTCTGGTGTGGGTGGCGCTCCGGTGGTGATTTGCTATGACGTCGCTGGCGTGTGTTTGCGGTGGCCGGCGGAAAGCGAGAGGATAGTGGGTTTTCCGGGAATTGCACGGAACGTGAAGTTCGCTCTGCCTGACCTGCTGGTAACTAGGGCTAAGGCTGTTGGGCCTCGCAATATGAGCAGAGTGGTCTGGGGCGGAGGCGACTCGCCGCTGTGCTGCCCATGTGGTGGTGACTAATTGGAGTCGGCGTACTTGTCCTGCCTGCCTGTCAAATGTGGAGGTCCGGTGGGGTCCTGTGATACTCTCGCCCGGAGACAACTAGTTGCTGAATTTTGGAGGCTTCTGCCAGGTTAGGGTGTGGGCTCGGTTGGCTCGTCAGATTTTCCGCTGGAAGCTCCAGCAGCGGTTTCTGAACTCCATTCTGATGTGGGACGGCGTTGTTGGACTGCTGTGTGTGTGTGTCACGTTACGATATTTGTTGGTACTAATTTATTTGCTCAACTGGATTATCTTTTGGTTATCCCGCTGAGTGGGTCGTTGCCCATCCGGTCTGCTCAGCGTTACCATTGGTGGTGCCTGTTTGTTCCTTTTTGAAGGAATTCACGTAGGTGGTTCCTGTAACCTGCCCGGAGTTGTGTTCATGTATGGTATATTTGACATTTGATGTGTTAGGTAAAGTCTGCCTAAGAAAGACGGTTTTGGACCCTATATGCATAGTGAATTACTGCTGCTTGGTATATGTGGTCTTCTGGGACCTCAACAACACGATCTCGTCGATTTGGTTTGTGTCACAGAATTTAGTGGTATGTTCTGTATTTTTATCTCACTGTGTTATTATTAACTTTGAGGAATAGTCGATAAGGCATTTCTAAGACTCTGGTTTGACTATTCATGTGCGCTTGGCTTTTATTGTTTTGTTTTAAGACGCGAGAATTGTTTATTAAGATATGTGTGTGTTGGCTTCCGGCTCTTGCTCTTGTTAAGAGCGCTCGAGTTTACGGCGCTGTGGTTATCATGTGCTGTCGGGATGTTATATAGTTATTACATTTCTGGATTTTATCTTGTGTTGATAGTATCTGTCGTGCGTTACAGAACATAACCAACGTGCGTAAGTGATGGGCAGTTGTGGGAAGCATGTCGGGGAGCTCCCAGCGGTTTATTTCGGGGACCGTTTCTAGTGGGAATGCTCCGAGAGAGCTCGCTCGTCTGTGATTGCGTTGGGAGTTGCCCTTGCCCTTAGGTTGTATCAAATTATTATTTTGTTATTGTATTTATTGGTTGTGTGCTGCGCTCCTCTGATTTTATGGTGCCAAGTGCCATTATCTCCCTCAAAGTTTTTATAAAAAATGGCTCTGAGCACTATGGGACTTAACATCTGTGGTCATCAGTCCCCCAGAACTTAGAACTACTTAAACCTAACTAACCTAAGGACATC
Organism: Schistocerca nitens; assembly: GCF_023898315.1. NCBI lineage: Eukaryota > Metazoa > Arthropoda > Insecta > Orthoptera > Acrididae > Schistocerca > Schistocerca nitens. The sequence goes on along the minus strand of NC_064621.1, from coordinate 572,239,822 downwards.
ACACACATCCATGCCCGAGGCAGGATTCGAACCTGCGACCGTAGCAGTCGCGCGGTTCCGGACTGAGCGCCTTAACCGCGAGACCAAAAGTTTTTATATAAATGATTTTAAATTGTAATGCCAAGTTAACTTATTATTGGATTTTGTCTCTTGGGTGAACTCTAACAGCACTATTGTAAAAGGGTCTTTGATTTTATGGTGGCTAGCCGCCGTTATTGTTTTTAATCGTTCAAATGGTTCAAATGGCTCTGAACACTATGTGACTTAACTTCTGAGGTCATCAGTCGCCTAGAACTTAGAACTAATTAAACCTAACTAACCTAAGGACATCACTCATATCCATGCCCGAGGCAGGATTCGAACCTGCGACCGTAGCGGTATCTCGGTTCCAGACTGTAGCGCCTAGAACCGCACGGCCACCCCGGCCGGCTTGTTTTTAATGGTCATTCTTTTAACGATTTGTTAAGTTCTGTAAGTTATCTGAATTTGTTGTTATTTAAAAGAGTTTAGTATTGGCAATTTAATAAATTGTGTACAGAGTCTGCTGTTTGGATATTACTGGGTGGAAATCCTTGGATAGTTGTCCTATAAGAACACACATTCCACATAGTTTAGTGCTCCTAGTTTACTAGTCCTTTTTAATCCACAGGGCACACTATTGGTTTTCTGCTTGGATAGTGTGCCCCGGCTTATACGGAGTGGACAAAATAAAACTGGCTAGGGAAATATTCATAATACGACTGACGCGGGATTGACGCTTGTCACTGAACATCACAGAACGGGCTAGACATGGCCACAGTTGACGTCGATGTAGTGTAGTCCTCGATTTGCCAAACTGTGAGACACGCTTAATATCTCTGTCTGAGGTATAGCAGTTACAATGTTTTCAATGCTTTGCTATAGCTCTTTCAATATGTGAGGATTATTTAGTACACCCGACCATTCACTTCTCTCTACAGGTAAAACGCACAGGAAGGGGCATCAGGCGATCGAGTTGGCCAGGAGACTGCATTGCCTCTGCTGTTTTTCCTCTTATCCCCGATCACCTCATGCGGTCCATCTACAAATTTTTCCTCGTTTTCCTTTACAGCTTGCCGAATAAACAGGATGAATTACACTGGAGACACGCTACAACCACCTCTTATTGCGTTCTCAACTACTTCTCCCCTTTCATGGTCTTCGCTCTTGTCACTGCAGTCAGGTTTCTTCAAAAGCTGTAGATAACTGTTCTTTCTTTGTGTCTGGTCCCTGCTACTTTCATAATTTCAGAATGTATTGCAGTAAACATGGTAAAAAAGTTTCTCTAAACCTACAAATGGTATAAACGTATGTTTCTTCAGTCTATCTGCGATGATCTATAGGATGAATATGGCCTTAAGCGTTCCTACATTTCTCCGGAATCCAAACTGATCTTCCACGAGATCTGCTCCTGTAAGTTTTTTCCGTTCTTCTGAAAATTTAAAAATTCGTGACAGTTTTCTGCAGACATGCCTTATTAAACTGATGGTTCGACAGTATTCGCACTTGGCATCACCTGCCTTCTTCGTAATGTGAAATATTGCATTCTTCTAGAGGTCTGAGGGTATTTCAGCTATCTGCTTCAACTATCTTATTTACAAAGTTGACCAGTTTTGTCAAGTCTGGCTCTCCCAAAAATGCAATAATGTCAATCATTCTGAAGGAACTCCGTCTGCTCCAGAGGACTTGTTTCATTTTAGACCTTAAAAGAGCTCTGTCTCATGCATCTCACAGTATCTCCTATCTCATTTTCATTTATTTCTTTATCTCTTTTACAATAGTATCTTCAAATCTGTGTTTCTTAGGTGGACACTCTATGTAAGCGTTCCTCCTTTCAGCCTTCCCTTTCTTGTTCAGTTCAGGCTTGCTTATGAGCTCCTAACTCATATAGATGCTTCTGTATTGCCCAAAAGTTTCTATAATTTTCCTAAACGCCGCATCTATCTGTCTCATAGTCATGTATGCTTGTATGGACTTACATTTCTCATCTAGCGATTCTTGCACTTCAAGTTGCACTTACTGTCAGCCTCGTTTTTTAGACGTCTGTATGATCTTGCGCCTGATCGATTTACGCATTTTTATATTTTCTCTTCCCCCTCCGTTAGAGTAAGAGTAACATTCGATATTGCCGTATTTTCAGTTTTTAGACATCCTTTTTCATTTTCCGTTTTAGATATTTTCTTTTCTTTCTTTTTTATGTCATGGTGCCGCTTAACATCGTGGGCCTAGGGCAGCCCCAGCCTATTTATGATCGATATCTGCACCGAATAATGGGAATAAAAGCATCCCGAACGCCATCTACGTAACATATGAAGAGTGGAAATGTCAGACGTTCTAAGTGCCAAATATCGCATCAGTCAGGAGAATAAAAAAACAATGTATTCTTATTTGTATGCATACCAGTGCTTGGTGTACAAAAACCTGAGGTTTTCTTATACCATAGAATTATGCTCGTGACATTATTACTGAAAAAAAATGAAACTAATCAGAAAATAAGGAATTTGTGAAAAACTTCTAGGAACAATACGAGGGAAGTGACTGGTTCTATGTGCCAATAAAGAAATTTTCTTTTCTTGAAGAGCTGTTAATACTGAGCATTACGTTTTTTGTGATAATAGAAGTACATTAATAAATACAGCAGTAATATTTTAAGTAGTAGAACTGTTGTCAACGGAAACCATTCCTCATATCTTTTAAATTTTTTACAACAGAATGACAAAATTAAATTCAAGGAAAAAATGTCTCAGTTTTGACTTCTTTTCATAGATAACTCCATCCGTCGGATCAAATGTTGCAAATTTTGCCGTAGAATGATCTGTGATGTTCAGACAGAAATGGAACATAATCGACAGTGATTTCTGCTGTGTAGCTGATAAATATGTCAGATTTTTTAAAGGAAGTACGGCATTGCGTACATCATGTCTTCTTTTGAATACGTTGACATTCTTTTCGGTTCTTCTGCTTCAGAGTAATAATTATTGATAGCTATTTGACATGGATGAGTATGAGACACTTTGATCACACTGCATTCGGAGAGCTTACAATCGTGCATTCGCAACACTGATGCAGCAGCTTCTTTAACATCAAACAAATCAGTTGCATGCATTATAATTACATGAAATGGGTTCATAGCTTTAGGTTACTCAATAATCTTGTGTAAACCTTCCGGAACAAAGGCTCTGCTTACCTTTCTTCGTTTCTCTATCATTTGAAATCTGTGTCACAGCTCAATACGTTGTTCCTGTTCACCAGAATCTTGTGTGTTGTCTATTCAAATCACCCCAGGCTGAACAAATACACTGACGGAAAAAAATCACAATACCAGAAAGGAGTTGTACGACATATACGAAACAATTAAGAGAAAACAGCCCTCGGTCACTAATTTTAAACGAATTAACCGGGTTTCAACACTGCTAGGAGTGTCTTCCTCAGAATTTAAACCAAAGACTGGTCTATAACATTATAAGTACGGAATTATCGTGAAAGACTTATAATTTGTATCATACGTTTTTAGTCATAATTCTGTGACCATGTTATAGTCCATTCTTTGGTTTAAATTCGTAGACACTTCTAGCAGTGTTTAAACCCGGTTAATTCGTTAAAAATTAGTGACCGAGGGCTGTTTTCTCTTAATTGTAACTATTCACGGTCTATGAACGTGCAGCCGTGTGCAAACTTTTGACATATACGAAAGTTGGTAGGCGTGCTTCTACGTGTGAAAGATAATATCTGTTCAGATTTCGCGCAAGTCGCATGAGAGTGGTACTAGGAAAGCCACTATGAGGATGCAAATCATGTTTGCTTTAAATTCATACCGAAACGGTCTTGAGCGTTAGTTACCTTTGAGAGGGTATGTGGTGAGCTGACGTTGGACTAGAAGGCATTTAAGAAGAGAAAGACGTCATTTTCAACACCTGACTGAAGTTGGACGAGGTCGTGTAATAGAGCTACGAGAGACTGGGTGTTCCTTCCGCGATATTGCAGAAAGACTTGTCAGGAATTAAGCCACTGTACGTTGTCAAAAAAATGTGTGTGAAATCTTATGGGACTTAACTGCTAAGGTCATCAGTCCCTAAGCTTACACAATACGTAACCTAAATTATCCTAAGGACAAACACACACACCCATGTATATATGGTTCTCGGGCAAGACGTCGGATGTCATAGTGAAAACTCCACAATATTTCGTCAGCGCAACTGGCCGACATCTTCAGGTGCGACGAACACACTGCTAAGGCAGGACCAGGGCTCCCCATTTATGCCAGTTTTAGGCAGGAAGTGCGCATGCGTGGAGGCGCCAAATTCGATGGCCAATAGCGACGATATGAACTGATAGCTGGAAGGACCCATGCTGATCCAGCACTGGCCATATTGAAGTCGCTTCGAGCAGAGAGGAATACTTTTGGTCATAAGACGGACGACGATTCGCCAGCAACATAAATATTCTGTTGACAACGGGAGGATAATCAAGGCGCCTACGTGGACGCGCAGTACTGCTTGCGGCTTCCGACAGAGGTCGCTGGGGCTGCCGATGGCAGCGCAGAGCAGCGGCGGCAGCCTCCGCGCGTGCGCCGAAGTATTTGGTTCTTCATCCTGTAGGTGGCGTTACTGTCCTTCCAGCTATCAGTTCATATCGTCGCTATTGGCCATCGAATTTGGCGCCTCCACGCATGCGCACTTCCTGCCTAAAACTGGCATAAATGGGGAGCCCTGGTCCTGCCTTAGCAGTGTGTTCGTCGCACCTGAAGATGTCGGCCAGTTGCGCTGACGAAATATTGTGGAGTTTTCACTATGACATCCGACGTCTTGCCCGAGAACCATATATACAACATGTCCATCGGGAAAGCCTCAAGCAACACACACACCCATGCCCGAGAGAGGACTCGAACCGCCGCCGGGACCAGCCGCACAGCCCACGACTGCAGCGCCCTAGACCGCTCGGCTGTACGTTGTCGGTGGCAGCTGTGATCACGAGAGTATACGGTCGCAAGGAGACCGGGCTCAGGACGGCCAAGTGGCACTGCCGAGAGGGAAGACCGTTGTGTTCGGCGAGTGGCCCGGGCGTATCGTACTGCATTTGCACCAGCAATCTGAGCAGCAGTTGGCACCACAGGAACACGAGGAACTGTTACAAAACGGTTACTCCAAGCAGAGCTACGAGCCAGAAGCCCTTTAGCGTGCATTCCACTGATCCGAGACCGCTGCCAATTGCGACTTCAGTTGTGTAAAGCGAGAGCCCATTGAAGGGTAGGGTAGAGGTCTACTGTGTTTTCTGATGAAATGTTGTTCCGCCTCGGTGCCCGGAAAGGCTGTGTATTGCTTAGGAGGAGACCTGTTCAGGTCCTGCAACCAACCTGTCTGCATGCTAGACACACTGGGCCTACAGTTGGAGTTACGATCTGGGTTGCGATTTCGTACAACAGCTGGAGAGCTCTCGCGGCTATCTCGCACACCGTGACTGTAAATATGTACGGCAATTTGATGATTCGACCTGCTGTGCTGCCTTTCATAAACAGCATTCCAGGGGGTGTTTTCCAACAGGATAACCCTCGACCACATACGACTGTTTTAACCCAACATGCTATACAGAGTGTCAACATATTGCCTTGGTCTGCTCGATGACCAATTTTCTCCAATCGAGCGCATGTGGGAAGTCATCGGACGACAACTCCGGCGTCTGGATTCGTGTTTTCCTGTCAGGAAGGTCGCAGTTCGTAGTATAGACGGCAAATCATCGAGTAAAACTGAAGTGATATCAGGTGTTCCCCAGGGAACCGTCCTGGGACCTCTGCTGTTCCTGATCTATATAAATGACCTGGGTGACAATCTGAGCAGTTCTCTTAGGTTGTTCGCAGATGATGCTGTAATTTACCGTCTAGTAAGGTCATCCGAAGACCAGTATCAGTTGCAAAGCGATTTAGAAAAGATTGCTGTATGGTGTGGCAGGTGGCAGTTGACACTAAATAACGAAAAGTGTGAGGTGATTTACATGAGTTCCAAAAGAAATCCGTTGGAATTCGATTACTCGATAAATAGTACAATTCTGAAGGCTGTCAATTCAACTAAGTACCTGGGTGTTAAAATTACGAACAACTTCAGTTGGAAAGACCACATAGATAATATTGTGGGGAAGGCGAGCCAAAGGTTGCGTTTCATTGGCAGGACACTTAGAAGATGCAACAAGTCCACTAAAGAGACAGCTTACACTACACTCGTTCGTCCTCTGTTAGAATATTGTTGCGCGGTGTGGGATCCTTACCAGGTGGGATTGACGGAGGACATCGAAAGGGTGCAAGAAAGGGCAGCTCGTTTTGTATTATCATGTAATAGGGGAGAGAGTGTGGCAGATATGATACGCGAGTTGGGATGAAGTCATTAAAGCAAAGACGTTTTTCGTCGCACCGAGATCTATTTATGAAATTTCAGTCACCAAACTTCTCTTCCGAATGCGAAAATATTTTATTGAGCCCTACCTAGATATGTAGGAATGATCATCAAAATCAAATAAGAGAAATCAGAGCTCGAACAGGAAGGTTTAGGTGTTCGTTTTTCCTGCGCGTTGATCGGGAGTGTAATGGTAGAGAGATAGTATGGTTATAGTTCGATGAACCCTCTGCCAAGCACTTAAATGTGAATTGCAGAGTAATCATGTAGATGTAGATGTAGATCCACGAACAGCATTAATAGTCCTTGTATTGACCAATGAGATGCAATAGCCTTGAAACTCCACCCCAGAAACTTACATCCGGCACCTGTAAATCGCAATGCAAGCAAGTTTTCATGCTGGCATTCAAGATTCTGCCCTTGACACCCGTAGTTAGTGTACTAGCATATCACATTTGCAGTGGCTTATCTGAGGTTCATGTTAACCTGCGGTCTTGCAATGTTAATTACTTAAATGTGTTACCTAGACGAATGTATTTCAGAAATTTCATTTCTCTAAATTAATTATTGACACGTGGGGAGGCACTGGCGCCAGTCACTTTCTCCGTTCGATTCACCCGGATCGATTGTTTCCCTCTGGCGTTGCTTATCTTTGCCTCGTTGGACGGTGGTGGTGCTGGTGGGCTGGCGGACAGACTGGGTTTTGGCTTCGGAACGGCCGGTACGTGTCGCTGCTCAGAGAGTGAAACTTGTGTTTGCGTGGAGTTAGCTAGATCTGACCGGTGTATGTGGCTCGGAGTGCAGAAGCGGGCCTGTTATTGCAAGTTCTTGAGGCGTGACTGGGCCATGGTCTTCTACACAGGACGCTGAACGATGTGTTATTCATTTTGGCTAGTGGAGTTGAACTATGTACCATGCAGCTGTCTATTGAAGAAGTAGACATTCAAGCTTTCTAGTTTTGCACTCGGGCCTACCCGTGTTATCACTAGCTTCTACCTTTTCTTATGAGTGTCAACATTGTATTGGAACTGCGACGTACTGGTGTAATAATATTATGCTTTGCCTTATCGTTGCCCTTTTAAAACTAGTCTGTTTGTGCTGGGGCAATTATACATATTTTGAAATTTGAGGTCTACAGTTAATTCTTTTAACCATTTTTAATTTGCCTTTGTCTTGGTGTAATATACCTTTTCAGAATTTTATCTTACTATATTCTGGGGCTGTTAACATTATTTCTTTTGGCTGTGGCTGTGTGTTTGTGCTTCTCTGTTGCAGCAGTGCAGCGGGCACCTATTCCATGTCTAAATCCATGTCCGGAGTACGACACCTTGGCCGACCAGTGCCAGAGGGAACGGGAGGTTCTTTTGGCAGGGGGGAAAATGGCAACCGATACGGCGGCCACTCAGTTCTTCGGGTTGCACTGAGTGGGGATCTTGTATTAAGTTAAGTTTCCTCTGCATTGGGACGCCAAGGCCTCTGTTCCGTTTGCTATACTGCTTGTACATTTACCTTCAAAACCATAAAGGAAGGAGACTAGTGTTCTGAATTATACCTTACGTGCAACGGGAGTTGAACTTATGTACATGTTAAAGAGAAATACTTGATGGATAGCGGAAATTGGAAATTATGTGACTTGTCCTATTGCGCTTGCCCAGGTGACCTATTTAAAAGGAATTTATTTCACCTTTATTATTCAAGCCCCTTTTTAAGTGACACTGATTTTACCTTTTATTGTTGTAGTGCTTACAGTTAGTATAGAAGTTATAAGAAGTTCTTGTTTGCACCTAATTCAATTAGAAAGGTATTGTTTAATGTATTTTTCTGACTTGTGAATAAGAGACACTTGTAGAAAATTTTTGGTAAATACTTCGCCCTTTGGGTTAAACTGTTGATCAGTAATAAATTAGTTGTATCTTGCAAGTCCTCTGTACTTGTTATTATTTCACTTGTCATCGGTTTGCACGTAACCACCACGTTGCAATTATATTTTGGTGTTGCGTTTTTTTTCGTCATTGTATGCCATTCTCTACATCTACATCTACATGATTACTCTGCAATTCACATTTAAGTGCTTGGCAGAGGGTTCATCGAATCACAACCATACTATCTCCCTACCATTCCACTCCCGAACAGCGCGCGGGAAAAACGAACACCTAAACCTTTCTTTTCGAGCTCTGATTTCTCTTATATTATTTTGATGATCATTCCTACCTATGTAGGTTGGGCTCAACAAAATATTTTCGCATTCGGGAGAGAAATTTGGGACTGAAATTTCGTAAATAGATCTCACCGCGGCGAAAAACGTCTTTGCTTTAATGACTTCCATCCCAACTCGCGTATCATGTCTGCCACACTCTCTCACCTATAACGTGATAATACAAAACGAGCTGCCCTTTTTTGCACCGTTTCGATGTCCTCCGTCAATCCCACCTGGTAAGGATCCCACACCGCGCAGCAATATTCTAACAGTGGACGAACGAGTGTAGTGTAAGCTGTCTCTTTAGTGGACTTGTTGCATCTTCTAAGTGTCCTGCCAATGAAACGCAACCTTCGGTTCGCCTTCCCCACAATATTATGTATGTGGTCTTTCCAACTGAAGTTGTTCGTAATTTTAACACCCAGGTAATTAGTTGAACTGACAGCCTTGAGAATTGTACTATTTATCGAGTAATCGAATTCCAACGGATTTCTTTTGGAACTCATGTGGATCACCTCACACTTTTCGTTATTTAGCATCAACTGCCACCTGCCACACCATACAGCAATCTTTTCTAAATCGCTTTGCAACTGATACTGACCTTCGGAAGACCTTACTAGACGGTAAATTACAGCATCATTTGCGAACAACCTAAGAACTGCTCAGATTGTCACCCAGGTCATTTATACACATCAGGAACAGCAGAGGTCCCAGGACGCTTCCCTGGGGAATACCTGATATCAATTCAGTTTTAGTCGATGATTTGCCGTCTATTACTACGAACTGCGACCTTCCTGACAGGTAATCACGAATCCAGTCGCACAACTGAGACGATACCCCATAGGTCCGCAGCTTGATTAGAAGTCGCTTGTGAGGAACGGTGTCAAAAGCTTTCCGGAAATCTAGAAATACGGAATCAACTTGAGATCCCCTGTCGATAGCGGCCATTACTTCATGCGAATAAAGAGCTAGCTGCTTTGCACAAGAATGATGTTTTCTGAAAGCATGCTGATTACGTATCAACAGATCTTTCCCTTCGAGGTGATCCATAACGTTTGAATACAGTATATACTTCAAAACCCTACTGCAAACCGACGTCAATGATATAGGTCTGTAGTTCGGTGGATTACTCCTAATACCCTTCGTAAACACTGGTGCGACCTGCGCAATTTTCCAATCTGTAGGTACAGATCTATCGGTGAGAGAGCGGTTGTATATGATTGCTAAGTAGGGAGCTATTGTATCAGCGTAATCTGAAAGGAGTGGAGGAAACTTTGACAGATGACACTTGCTAGTCAAGAGGAAAGCGTTGGTTGACATAAGGAGCGTACGATATCTAGTAGCGAATGAAACACTTTCTCCTTGATTTGGCACCTGGAACAAGGCTAGGAACATACAACAGAGTACCGAGACAGTAATAGTGAAAGGTGGCTACACTGAGCCACAGCGCCAGAGATCGCGCTAGAGAGTATTGTTCCGCCGCCTCCACTGGCAGTGCTTGTCGAGGACTCGTAGTAGTCAGTTCGTGTTGAGATGTGCTAGTGGGCAGTGCTTGTCGAGATGTTGTAGTAAGGAGTGCTTGTTCCATGTTTTATGCAGTTGTTTGATGGGCTAGACAGCAGAATGGAAATATTGTAGTGATCAGAGTGCTATTCGTCAATATATATGAAGGTAAAATATTCACTGTTTTTTCATAATTTCCATGTTTTAAATAATGCGTCATTACAGGTTCAGTCAACAAAGCATCTGGCTTGTGTTCTTGTATTAGGGTGTAATTCTGGTTTTCTTGAGTAATTATGGTATTTCTATTTTCTTTAATTAATTCAGTATAAATGATATTTAAAATTTCTTGTGTTGTTGAAGAAGAACCGTGCCAGATGCGTACGTTGAGTCATACTTCCACACACAGAACAGTTACACTTGTGCTTTGGTTTCGTAGATTTTATAGTTGCTGGGGACTTAATTAATTAATTGTGTCAATGAAAATTTCCATTTCATTCTTTGTTGTTGTTCTATGCAGTCAGATAGCGTAATAATACTAGTCAGGGCCAACCGTTTACGAGACTTCGTAATCGGACAGACAGCTACTAAATCAAAAAATTAAAATTATTTGCATTCTATTTTAATTAAGCCCCCATGCAATAGCATTGAAAATGCGTTTTACAGTTAGATCGTCTGACATTTCCACTCACTGACTTGAACAAGCAAAATTCTGTTTTTCCGCTTCAGACTCCGGGGAATGCTTGCTTGCCTCGCCCACTCTGAACTCCTAATAAACCTGTGGACCGGGCAGTCGAGCTGTGCTCGCTACGCGGCGACACGGTTGTTTTTGCTGTTGTGTGTGTGTGTGTGTGGGGGGGGGGGGGGGGCGTGCACGCAGCACGCAGCACGCAGCACGCCACGCACGGCTCACGCGAGCACGCGCTCTGCGGCGCGCGGCCTAAGCGGCGAGGCGGCCGCCTAATCGCGGCCGCCCATCTCGGGATCATCCATTTCCTCGCCCCGCGGTGCCTCACCGGCTTCACGTCTTCTCCTCAGCTATTTATTTTTTTCCCCTGTCTTTGTTCGCCGTCCGCTTTCCGACCGAAAACTCGTCCGCCCGCTCGACCGGGGCCACTTTATCCGGTTCTCGGTCGCCCAGAACGCGATTCCGCGCCGGTAATTAATGACGGCGGCTACCCTGGTAAACCGCCGCGGAACCTCTCGGCTGTTGTTTTTGGCGTTCCCTAAGCGCTTAGCGCGGCCGGGCGCGCGACGTACGCGGCAACTGGTCTGCGAACGCGGCGCGGCTGAAGAATCCGTGACTAGAGTAGCAGACATCCGTCGCTGAGCGTTTCTCTAGGCTCTTCAGCTTTTGCACCCCGAAACCTTTCATTTTCTCATGCACTCGAATGAATCTAGAAGTTGACGCAATTCAGTTCATCGTCACGTAACGATGACAATAATCGGAACACTTTTCTCTGTGAAATTTCCTGGGAGATGAAAAATTTGTGTGTGACAGGGGCTCGAACTCCGACTTTTGTTTTGTGTAGCCAGTGCACTTAACGAATGAGCCTCGCACACAAGATACACGAGCAGCCCTCATACCTCTACGTCCGCTAGTACCTCTCTCTGAAACATCGCTTAAATCTTGGAAGCTTGCTGTAGTAATAGCATTTTAACGTACACAGTCACGACACTCGCTGCTGTGAAAGTTTTTATTTTCTACACATGGAGTAACATAACACCTGCCACCTATCAAAGTCATATACATCGTCAGTATTTTGCACGTTTTTAAGTCTTTTTATACTTAATTTATGAAACAGTTCGTATATTTTGCGCGTCTCAAGTGGTGGTAAAACATCAAGAGTCATGAACGGTCGTAAAGTTAATATGAATAGAGCAATGTGCTTTGCGGTTCTTCCAATTGTTTAAGACAAATGCATCTGGAATACATATTACGATTCTCAGTGAGTGCATAACGACCAGTAAAAAATAAATAAATAAATAAATAAATAAATTTGGACTAGATCAGAAGACAACAAACATCATAAAAGAAACACTCACGGAGACCAAATCCAAAGTAAAATTTATGGGAGAATTGAGCACAGAATTTGAAATAGACACATGAGTACGACAAGGGGATGTACTGTCCCCAGTGCTCTTCAATTGTGCTCTTGAAAAAGTTGTTAGAGAATGGAAAAAAGCAGGTGCACCAGCACACAGACTGGGACCAAGACATAAGGGCATAGAATTACACTGTTTAGCATTTGCTGATGACATGGCACTGATCGCACAAGACATTACTGATGCACAGAAACAGCTAGAATTATTACAAGAACAGGCAGCTAAAATAGGATTACAAATTTCATTTGAAAAAACAAAATTTATGACTGACGTCAAAGATGCACCTTCTGATCTTAAAATTGGTAATAACTACATCTCTCGAGTAAAAGAATTTAAATATTTAGGTGAATGGATTGCAGAAAATTGTAATGAAAAGAAATCTGTCAGATCAAGAGTCCAGAAAATGGAGACGGCGTTTCAGTTAACAAAAAACATTTACAACAAAAAGAGTCTCTCGTGGAACTGCAAAATACGACACTACACAACAGTAATTAGACCCGAAGCTCTCTACGCATCTGAGACACTAAACCTTCAACACAGAACACTAAAAGAGGAATTAGAAGTGAAAGAACGTAAGATAATGAGGAAAATCCTAGGACCAAGAACTAAAGATGGGGTACATTATCCAAAACCCAATGCAGAAATATATAAAAATATCTCCAAAATAACAGACAGAATGCGCATGAGAAGAATCCAATTCATGGGGCACTTAGAAAGAATGGACTCAAACAGGTTAACGCACAAAATCCATACATTTTTAAAGAACAAAACCACAAGACCGAACTGGTACAAACAGGCGGAAAAAGACCTGAGAGAATTAGGGTCTCCAAATCTACATGATAGAAATGAAATCAGAAAAATCACAAACACACGGGGTTTTGAGGAAGAAGAGAGAAAAACTAACGGACATACATGGTCTACGCAACGAAAGCTAGCCCATTCGTTGTTTATGAAGGAATACTGGGCGAAAAGGAAGGCCAACAAATGTTGATTACGCGTGGTCCTAAGTGATCCATCCGCGAAGAAGAAGAAATAAATAAATAAATAAATAAATAAAATAAAATAAAAATAAAAAAAATGATGCAGATTAATCTGTTCCCAAGTACCTGAATACAATATTTTTAAGCATAAGCTTGTCTTCGTTCACTTTGTTTCAGTGTTGTTTGTCCCTTTCTGTTCTTACTATGAGTGTCACTTTCATTATAACATAGTAATTTTGCACAGAGTGTAATGAATTACAGATTCTTTCATTTGCATGGGGCGTAACGTAACACTAATTTTCCCACCCAATTTCGGTTGATAAATTGCGGAACGCGTAGAATATTCTCGCTTCAGGACCTACAGTTTCATGAAGTTCCGATACCTGGCAGCGCTATTTACAGCCTTCAAAATGACGTCTGTAACGGAGGTAAGTTCCAAGCAGAGAACTGCCATTTCTCCTGTCGGAAAACCAGAGCATCGCAGATATTCGTAGGCGCTTGCAGAATGTCTACGGAGACCTGTCAGTGAACAAAAACAGGTGAGTCGTAGGGCGTGGCCTCTGTCATCCCGCATGCCAGCCGGCCCCCGAAAGTTGTGACCCGTGCAATGTTTGAATGTGCGGACATTCTCATTCGAGATGATCGACGGACCCCACTCAACCACCGTGATGCTCAAATGGACGTCTCTGTTAGTTAGTGCTGACACATTCGTCTACCATTTGGGGTTCTCAAAGGTATCTTGCCGCCAGGTTCATCGGTGCCTAACAGAAGACCAGAAAGAGCAAGGAAGGCCATCTGTACGGAATTCCTTGCGCATTACGGGGCTAATCGTGGCAATTTTTCTTTTGAACGTCGTCACAGGCGTTAAAACATGGGGTTTTCCCTTCGAAACGGAAACAAAACGGCAATCCATGATATGGTGCCACATCATCTCTCATAGGAAAAGAAAGTAACTTCCTGGAGACGGTTTTCTGGGACTCTGAAGGGGTTATTCTGTTTGATGCCCAATCTTATGGCGCGACGATCAACTCCGAAGTGCATTATGCTTCCCTCAGGATATTTCAGAAACGATTTCATCGTGTTCGGCGCCACAAAAATGCAAATGAACTTCACACATGTATGCACATCGGAGAGGGGCTCACAAGACTTGATTGGACTGTTCTCCCTTAGCCACCCTACAACCCGTGTCTTCCACCTTCCGACTTCCACCTGTTTGGCCCACTGAAGGATGCGCTCTGCGCCAAGCAGTACGACGTGAATGGCGGTGAGGTTATTGTTGCAGGACGACGGCGTCTCCGACGTCGACTAATAGAGGGATACCATTCTGGCACACAGCTCTCCCAGTAAAGTGGCGTAAGGTCGACGTATTGAACGGAGAATATGTTGAATAATAGGCGGAGGTTATGTTGAATAATAGGGTTTTGTAGCCAATAGAGTGGGGAACAATATGGTGCATTGGAATCCTGAATGTAACCAACCTGCTTTCAAAAAAAAAATGGCTCTGAGCACTATGGGACTCAACTGCTGTGGTTATCAGTCCCCTAGAACTTAGAACTACTTAAACCTAACTAACCTAAGGACATCACACACATCCATGCCCGAGGCAGGATTCGAACCTGCGACCGTAGCAGTCGCACGGTTCCGGACTGCGCGCCTAGAACCGCGAGACCACCGCGGCCGGCCAACCTGCTTTCAAAAAGAAGAGTGTTACAGTACTTATTGAACGTGTCTCGTAAATCGATTTTTCGACATACAAGAATTTCATTTAACGTAATTACTTCGTGTTCAAATTGATCAACTCGTCACCTTCAGATGCAGTTTTCAAGAAAGCAAAAACATTATATTCAAAAGAGAAATGGGAATTGCTTCAGATCACTACCTAACTGAGATCCATAGTAGATTTTTTCCAAAACATAAAATCACGAAACAAACCAGTACGACTAGGAGAATCATCACCAAAGCTTTGAAAAAAATAAAAAATAAAAAAAAAATCATTTTCACAAGATCCTGGAGAAAGCGAATACTGATAATAACAACTTTACAGAACCAATTTAATACATTGTATTTGAGACAACACCAGAGAACAAGGGAAAGAATCTACAGATGGTGGAATAATAAATTTGACGATAAACTTAGACAAAAAAAGAAGCATGGAACATCTGGTATAGCAGGAAAACAAACAGTAATTGATATATGTATCGGTCTGAGAACAGATACAATTATTAGGTCACCAAAGACGTGCTTTGAAAAGGAGCAAACTGGAAGTATAGAAGAACACTTTAAAAAATGTAAGAGACAATACAAAAGAATCAAGACTGTATGACTGAGTGTATTTTCCAGTCACTATGCTTAAGGGAAGAAAATGAAAAACTCTCACTTAACAATGAAGAAAACTGTAAGTTACTGGCAGCGAATTTGGAAAAAACTATTGAACTGTGAAAAATCGATCAAACAAGTAAAATTCAATGATTACATTTCAAATGAAAATTCGAAACCACAAATCATCGATATGATTAAAAGTTATAAAGCCGCAAATGGAAATGGCCTCACAGCAGATTTTCTAAAAGCTAATGGAGATCTAGGTGTGAAAATTATAAAAGAAAACTAGAGAAGTTCCGCGACACTGAAACAGTTCGAGAAAACCCACTTCATAAAAAAGATGATAAAACAGACATCAGTAATTCATTACTACCAATAGAACACAAAATCATGTCGAAGGCTGTTCTGGACATATTAAATCCTCAGTTATATAAACAAAATGGAGAGTATAAGGCTATATTTAGGAGTAATAGAGCCTTTACAGAGTAAATTCGAAACCTTAAACAAATACACTCCTGGAAATGGAAAAAAGAACACATTGACACCGGTATGTCAGACCCACCATACTTGCTCCGGACACTGCGAGAGGGCTGTACAAGCAATGATCACACGCACGGCACAGCGGACACACCAGGAACCGCGGTGTTGGCCGTCGAATGGCGCTAGCTGCGCAGCATTTGTGCACCGCCACCGTCAGTGTCAGCCAGTTTGCCGTGGCATACGGAGCTCCATCGCAGTCTTTAACACTGGTAGCATGCCGCGACAGCGTGGCGTGAACCGTATGTGCAGTTGACGGACTTTGAGCTAGGGCGTATAGTGGGCATGCGGGAGGCCGGGTGGACGTACCGCCGAATTACTCAACACGTGGGGCGTGAGGTCTCCACAGTACATCGATGTTGTCGCCAGTGGTCGGCGGAAGGTGCACGTGCCCGTCGACGTGGGACCGGACCGCAGCGACGCACGGATGCACGCCAAGACCGTAGGATCCTACGCAGTGCCGTAGGGGACCGCACCGCCACTTCCCAGCAAATTAGGGACACTGTTGCTCCTGGGGTATCGGCGAGGACCATTCGCAACCGTCTCCATGAAGCTGGGCTACGGTCCCGCACACCGTTAGGCCGTCTTCCGCTCACGCCCCAACATCGTGCAGCCCGCGTCCAGTGGTGTCGCGACAGGCGTGAATGGAGGTACGAATGGAGACGTGTCGTCTTCAGCGATGAGAGTCGCTTCTGCCTTGGTGCCAATGATGGTCGTATGCGTGTTTGGCGCCGTGCAGGTGAGCGCCACAATCAGGACTGCATACGACCGAGGCACACAGGGCCAACACCCGGCATCATGGTGTGGGGAGCGATCTCCTACACTGGCCGTACACCACTGGTGATCGTCGAGGGGACACTGAATAGTGCACGGTACATCCAAACCGTCATCGAACCCATCGTTCTACCATTCCTAGACCGGCAAGGGAACTTGCTGTTCCAACAGGACAATGCACGTCCGCATGTATCCCGTGCCACCCAACGTGCTCTAGAAGGTGTAAGTCAACTACCCTGGCCAGCAAGATCTCCGGATCTGTCCCCCATTGAGCATGTTTGGGACTGGATGAAGCGTCGTCTCACGCGGTCTGCACGTCCAGCACGAACGCTGGTCCAACTGAGGCGCCAGGTGGAAATGGCATGGCAAGCCGTTCCATAGGACTACATCCAGCATCTCTACGATCGTCTCCATTGGAGAATAGCAGCCTGCATTGCTGCGAAAGGTGGATATACACTGTACTAGTGCCGACATTGTGCATGCTCTGTTGCCTGTGTCTATGTGCCTGTGGTTCCGTCAGTGTGACCATGTGATGTATCTGACCCCAGGAATGTGTCAATAAAGTTTCCCCTTCCTGGGACAATGAATTCACTGTGTTCTTATTTCAATTTCCAGGAGTGTATTATGTCCAGTCAAGAGCAAACATGGTCATTGGGCTTTGAGATCAAATAAGAAAATTAAACGGACTTGATGATGGTCAAAGTAAAGAGGGTATAAAATGTAGACTGGTAATGGCAAGGAAATCGTTTCTGAAGAGGAGAAATTTGTTAACATCGAGTATCGATTTAAGTGTCAGGAAGTCGTTTCTGAAAGTATTTGTATGGAATGTAGCCATATATGGAAACGTGGGCGATAAATAGTTTAGACAAGAAGAGAATAGATCATATAACTAATGAAGAGGTATTGAACAGAATTGGAGAGAAGAGAAATTTGTGGCCCAACTTGACTAGAAGAAGGGATCGGCTGGTAGGGCATATTCTGAGGCATCAAGGGATCACCAATTTAGTATTGGAGGGCAGCGTGGAGGGTAAAAATCGTAGAGGGAGACCATGAGATGAATACACTAAACAGATTCAGAAGGATGTAGGATGCAGTAGGTACTGGGAGATGAAGAACCTTGCACAGGATAGAGCAGTATGGATAGCTGCATCAAACCAGTCTCTTGAGAAGACCACAACAACAACATGTCTCTTTTATTTATCTAAAACATTGACGACGAAACAACTTAAGAAAATACCTAACTAAGCATGGTTCCTTTGTATTACGATCCTACGTGGCAGTCAAACGATACATAGGCAAGGTACTACTCCTATAAAACTCAGTAACATTGATACATTTGCATAATTATACTCCAAACGAATAAGTAACTGAATGTGACGCAGCATGTGAAGGTTGCTGGGTGTGGACGGGTTACTCCTGTAACCTAAATTGCAGATCTGAAGATGGTTCTGGAGGAACCGAAACCGGTCATGTGAATAAACATTTTGCAATCAAGACGGATTATAATTAACATTATACAACAAGTGATTGCGGAATCCTTGCAGACACTATGTCTGCTTTTGCAAAGAATAAGTAATTTTTCTCCTAACATTTTAAGCTTGAAACCTTACTTTAAAAGAAAATTAAAGTATATCAAGGTCATTCAGTAACGTGTAGCAGCACCTCAGAATGTCTACAAGAGTTACAACCTGACTGCCCTCACAGACTGCAAGACCTCTTGACCTGTGAGAAAACATTCTCATTTCACACAATCAAGCCAGACATACATATTCAATACACAGGTTTAGGACATGATTAAAAAGCATAACAAAATACTAAAATTGAAAGAAAAGTAAAAAAGCATGGCTCTTATCCTTTCTTGAGGTTTAATTCTGTCAAGGTACAGGACGTTACAGCATCGAAATTCCAAAAATAATACTAATGACACAAACACATAAAACAAATCTGATGGATGCCTTTCATCACCCTCTTCCTCAAGGAAAGAAAATGAGCAGAAAGTGGCTTAGCAATACTGGTTACTTCAAAACATTTTCATAAAACAAAAAACAATTATTTTTTTGTATTGTTTCATGGAGCACTAAAAGTAAAACAAAGTTGCAAAATACAAATAAAAAGTTAAAGTGGGTTGTATAGGTAAGATTCAGCATCGACTTGTTGAAAATCATAGAACATGAAATACACAAATCATTATGTAATTAAAGATTAAAATAAAGAAACGTGAAGTACCCAATAAAATAAAGATACATGTACATAGCCAGAAAATGATATGGTCACCACAATGTGGTAGTTTGGAGTTACATTACCCCAGTAAGATTTTCTTGTTAAGTAAGTGATTTACATATATGCCATTTTATTGCAGTGATTAAAAAAGTATTCAAGCGAAAACAAATTAGGTTACAGAATCGTGACTACTAGAAATACTGAGTCCATCCAAGAGGTGAATTCGTGAAAAAAGTTATGTAAATCACTAGACACTAACATTACATATCAAAAACGAAATAATAAAAAAATATGAACATCCCGATTCACGTAAAACCCGGATAATTAGTATGGACCAGAAGTAACCAAATTAAATAATTCATAATATAAACATACAACAGTTTCCACAGAAGTAGGTGCAATCAAAATATTACTCCATGCAAAATTTCAATTAAGATAATTGTATAAAATTTATGAAACGTTTAAGTGCGCAGTACAATCATGTATACATATATCATTACATAAGTGTGGCTGTAGGAAATGTCCGTCCCCGGTAGCTGAGTGGTCAGCGCGACAGATTGTCAATCCTACGGGCCCGGGTTCGATTCCAGGCTGTGTCGGAGATTTTCTCCGCTCGGAGACTGGGTGTTGTGTTGCCCTAATCATCACCGAAGTGGCGTCAAATCGAAAGACTTGCACCCGGCAAACGGTCTACCCGTCGGAAGGCCCTAGTCACACGACATTTTGTGCTGTTTCTCCTGGGTGGACTTGGGTTTAAAAAAAAGTAAACTAAATATTACGATACATTTTATAAATAATCGACAAGAGATAGAACTACAATGAACATGTTATTCACTGGACTCTTGCGCTTCTATGCATGAACTATCTTTCCTTTGTCATTCGCTCATTTTCGGATTCGGACCTAAGAGGACGTTCTTGTGTAAAGCTCATCTTGCTGTACCAGCTGATAATGTAAGTTGCACTTAAAACCCGAAAAATATAATGGTTATTTTGTCAAAAGAATTTTGTGTATGTGGTCAATCTTTTGTTAGTCTGATAACTAGACTGCCTTAAGTAGATATGAGCCTTAACAATGAATTTTCATTGTTAGGCGCCATCTTAGAAAAATCTTTAACATTTTTCTTTTAGCTCATCTACGAGACGTGCCATCGGTTAGGACAATTAACTTTATTTCAGATCCCACGAGACCGGAGGTAGCTACTAATAATTTAACAATTTTACTTATAGATTTTCTTTATATAACGAGATAACATCGCAGGCAGAAATGGTCTGGTCACAGGATTCCAGTTCCATTATAGCATTTCATTTCTAGATGCTACTCTTGTTATCTTATATTGGGGAATCGAGACGAAACCACGACATTAAGTTACGTACTACAGTAGTGTACACGAACAGTCTTGGCAAATATTCTCTGGTGCAATAAGTACACGACTTCTCACGAACCTAGTTTTGGATAAATAAGAAAAGGATAATGAATTATAGACGATACGTAACTACCCTGAGAACTGAGCTAGTTTACTGAGTGCTTATACACTTCCGGCTAAATTAAACAACATATTACACTGTTAATAATATTCCTACATTAGTTATTTCTCTTTTATGCTGAGCCATTGCATTGATGTGTGTTCCTTTTTTTGTATAAGTCACGACTCATATTTTATTTTATTACATTACACTAATAGTCACAAAATAATAAAAAAATTTATTTTATTACATTACTATTTTTCTGTAGGAAATTGAAATCTGAAACTAAGTTATAGTATCTTATTATATCAAAGTATGTGGGAGGCATGACTCTTTTGCCTCCTCAAATGTGCTTAGTACAGGAACAAGAAACTAGAAAGCTCTTACTTGTCATGCAAAGTAATCTAGCACATACAATTTAAGTAATTCACCGAAAGTTACGTGTGGGGCCTGCAATCTATGGTGTCCCATGATCCACCTAGAAATAATTAGCTACCAGATGATTGTGATTAATATGCAGCTACTGAAAGAGGTTCACTTTGGAATTTAATAATCATATAGCAACAAAAACTGGCAGATATTCTAAATGTGGAACCGCTATACGTTTGCCCGCATCTCGTGGTCGTGCGGTAGCGTTCTCGCTTCCCACGCCCGGGTTCCCGGGTTCGATTCCCGGCGGGGTCAGGGATTTTCTCTGCCTCGTGATGGCTGGGTGTTGTGTGCTGTCCTTAGGTTAGTTAGGTTTAAGTAGTTCTAAGTTCTAGGGGACTGATGACCATAGCTGTTAAGTCCCATAGTGCTCAGAGCCATTTGAACCATTTTTTGAACCGCTATACGTTTGAAAAAAATTAGTTCCAATTTTGGCCACCAGCTGAAAGTCTGGTACTGTGAACACAAGAAAGGCATGTAGAAACATTCGTATATCTAAGTGATCAGGAACGGGTCATGGGTAGAAAAGGTCAGACAAGTGAGAAAGGCGCAATATTGATTACATTATTAACCATCTCTTACACAGTGTGTTCAACATGAGCTCCAGAGACATCGGCGAATTGGTGTACAGCGCCAGATTTGGATCTGGTGACCAAAACTGGAACTAATTGTTTCCTTCGTAAATCGGTTCCGCTTTAATGCATTAGCATATCTACCAAGTGTCGCTGCCATACGATACTTACAGCCACATTGGACCTCCACAAGTAGCTGCACTTCAATTATAACCATCCAGTACAAAGACAAAAAAGAACTTAAATCACTCGAGATTGAGCTGCCATAATAATTTAATCTAAACAAAATTAGTATTCTACTAATGAGAAAACACATCAATCTTATTAACAGAAAGACAAACATCAAGCAAATACATCGGTCAAAGCATGGAAGTGTCACTTATAACAACTTTTACCTGGAAAACACACACATGTTCACAAGAGCTATCTGTAACAATGTATTCACATAACAAAACTCGCTGTTTACAGATACTGAAAGATGGGGACTGGTTATTTTTCCATCATAGTGGAGGACGGTTCTGCTAAAGAGACTTGGAGGACAAATAGGGAGGGCGCGATCGCAGGTTCTCGGTGCAAATGAAAGTTCATCTGTGATGGTTGTAGCTACCTCTGCCTCTCGTAATGTAGCGTATGGCATCTCCTCGAATCAGCTTGGCTTGTTCACCATCCAGGAATAGACATCTCCATCTTGATGTGGTGTGGTGGACAGGACTGTTACAGGCATAAGTGACGTCGTATCCGTAATATTTACTGTTTAGGAATGACCTGAAAAATAAGAGGAATCAGAGGTCGCATAAAAATATTAAAGTGTTCATTTTTCCTGTGCACTATTTGATAGTATAACAGTAGAGAAATAGTCTGAAGGTTCTTCAATGAACCCTCTGCCAGGCACTTGAGTGCGAATTGCAGAGTAGTGACGTAGATGTAAGAAGAATATGTGTACTCCCTCAAAAAAAAAAATCAACCTTAACAGTACATTTACAAGCTATAACAGTGTTTCACAACTTCGTTCTCCATTAAAACTTTAAAAAGTGGGGGTCCTAATGTAAATCCTATAAATATCCTATGAAAGCTGTAGATTACTCACTGTAAATCCTACAAATATCCTATGAAAGCTTCGAATCAATCTTCAAACTATCGAATTTTAAACTGAAATCAGTATGTACAATCATAAAATAAAGCAAAATGAGACTTTTTAAATATACACAATAAAAAAAGTAACTTTACAGATTTGACCTGTTAGTACACTGTTGAAAAATATTCACACTCGCTCATGATTCTTTCACACACAGTCCATTAGACTATTCACACAGCACATAGACGATAAGGGAAAACGGTACGAGGAACACACCTCTCACATTAAGTAAGCATACAAAAACAAGACTCCATATTAACATCAGATCAAGTCTACCATGGCTACAAGGAAATATACCACTTCTCACTCCAAAAACAGGAAATAAACTACAGCTAGATAACATCTTGTCACTACAACCGGATACGAATTCATGTACTTTTCAGTTACTTATTATCGATGGTCACTATCAAACAGCACTAATTTCTGTTTCTCAGCAATGAGCCCAGACACTACTTCCTACACCTGTTCATATAGTTGTCGCCGTTTGTTCACTTCAAACGTCACTTCGACACATATACAATACCCTTTTTCTCTGCTGTCTCAACAAATTGTCATGAACACACATCATTCCCGTTTATTACAACTCTGTAAACAATTTAGATCGCATTTGAAGCCTTCCTTAATGAGTCCACTGAACATACAAAAACCCCAGAAATTATTAACATCGGAAGCAAAACAAAATCACTATGAAAATAACACACCTAGGCCTGTAAATATCACTGTCATAAAAATGAGCAGAAACAGAAAATCAAAGATTACTTTCTTTCTCACTTTACAAGTTTACCTTTTCCATTTTACACTCTTATACCTAGCAACATTTACCATAAGTTATCTTTGATCCGTACTAAGCTCACCCTAAGCATGTCTTTCACCTCTATTCCTACCTTCCATATCCTCAAAGAATCAAATCCATGTACCAACCATTTCATGAATCATCTGAAAATACAGTCCTGCAACATAAATAAGGATCAGCACATCTAAGTCACAAAATGTTCTGAGTCTCTAGCAAAATTTATATAACGTATCATCGCTCAAGGATCACATCACACTAGAGATACACAGTGAAGACGTTTACATAAAATACCAAAAATTAATAGAAAAAAATTTACTCTTACCATAGTTCTGGTACTTACAGATAATTCAAAACACTTAATTGCCTTAGTGTGTGGGATCATCTGTATTCTGTACAGACCGCTAAATACCCTGAAAAACTGAGATAACGTATTACGTTTGTTAGGAAGTCAGTAAATGCGTACAAAAACTTTCTGGCCAACATGAAACTCAGTCTGTCTTATCCATTTGTGTTCGTACCTCTTGCTACGTTCTGCTGCTCGTTTGTGTTCCAGTTTTCCTGTTAAACAGTGCAATCAGTTGTAGACAAAATAGTATAATTAAAAAAATTATAGATAGAAAACCCTACAATTGCATTTTACTACTAGTAACTGGAAATTATTTCACTGTTTAAACCTATTCCAAATCTCTCTGGATACCATTCGCTGAGATAATATGACCTAAAAACTTAATATTTCACCTTGCAAACTGTGATTTTTCTAAATTTACTGTGAATACATCCTGTTCAAATACTGCCAGTAACCCTCCCAGCACCTCGCTGTGGTCTCCTCACAACTTTTCAGCAATCAAAATGTCATCGACATATAAGCTAGCTCTGTACTTCAAATCATCCTGGAGGATCATCTTCAGTCCTCTAACAAATGCAACAGAAGAGAAATTTAGATCAAAAGGAAGCCCACCTGAACTGATAACATGTGCTGAAGCACGAAAATATTCTATACTGCTGACACCTGGAATGCAGTGCAATCTGCCGTAGCTTGTACACAAGTCAATGGAAGATATCACTTGTACTCCATAGAATTTTTACAACCACTCCTCCACAGATGATTGGATTGAGAGAGATGGTTCTATTAATCTGGCTTGAATCCAGGATCAATGTTTTGTCCTTCCCTGCAACTAATAAAAGGGGCTATTCACCGAACTCACTGATCCTTCTGTAATAATTTGCCCTAACGAATCATGAACCTCGTTCTTCACCTTCAATTTGTTTGCTAGAGGAATAGTGTAAGGCTTGGCAAAAGCTTTTGCTGCCCACATACATTGAATATGTATTCAAATTTCTAATTGCATCAGATGAGCCAGAGGACACACTCCTATACTTCTGTTGTTGTTGTGGTCTTCAGTTTCAGTCCAGAGACTGGTTCGATGCTTTACTTCTGTAAGACTGTGTAAAACTCGTCTCTATCAGCCTCTGAAGCACCTACCTTACATTTAAGACTCTCTCCCACCATACCTACAAGAAACTCATCTCGCCACTTCTCAGAGAAAGAAGTACCTTGCCCAGCCCCCACCAACATCGATTTGTTCTAACTCAGGTTGCAACTTGTATTTGGGTAAGAAAGGTAACAAAACTTATTTCAGACACTACTCTTAGAACACAATCATCAAACTGTACTCTCTCAATAATTGCCTTAACATTCATCGATGATTCACCTCCACTGAAGTCTAACATTGATTGCTGAGAACTCAAAATGTCTATGCCTAAAATCAAGTCTATATTCGACAGTGGTACAATCATCAAATTTGCTACAAACACAGTGCCCTGGAAAACAAATACTAAATGATTCTGTGTCTTCACCTGCCTTTGCTGGACAGCACTCTTTTAACTCTGACCCCTCTTAATGGAAAAAGTGGTCAAGTCTCTACTACCTCACATCTTGGAAACACATTCTCACTGATAACAGAAAAGGTACTGGCAGCTTCAAAAACCTATCTGAGATCTAATGAACCCACAGATATCGATACAACTGGATCCACTGCGCTAGGTTTTTCTTCCATGACTTTGTCTAAAGATGTCATTTTGCGTCTTCGTTACTGGCAAAATAATTACCAAATTCCGACTCTGTTTCCAGCTGTACTCCTTCTGCCGCTAATACTTGTTATTGCTGGCTTGCTGGCATTTTGGCTGGTGGATTGTTGTAAAATCCTTGGAACATATCTCCACACCTCGCAGAACCACAGATCCATAACCATTTCTTGCTTCTTGTCTGTACTGGTTTTCATTCCCGTAACACTGACTCTTCCAGTTTCACCTATACGCGTTCTCATGACGATGGCTTCTCCCACGTTTGTAATGCTTTTTCTGGTAACAATTCCACCTGTTCTGTTGGTAAGGTTAATGCTGTGTACCAAAATGAGTTCATCCGCATGGCCTGTTGCACCGTTGTCCTCCGTTTCATGACAGCCTATCGTATTGGTTCTGCCGAGGTTGGTCGTTATGTACATAGTGCCCTCTGCATGATACTCCAATTCCTGCAATAAACTCTTGAAAGCCTCCGTACCGTCGTCACATCTACCAGCGAAAATAATATGCCTAAGATGCACAGATAGTTCCATGATGCAGATTTTAATTAGCTCAATGGGGCTGTACGAACTGTTCAGAAAAAGATGCTTTTGAACTTTGTGTTCAGAGAACCTAACAAGACTTGTAAATCCTGGCTGATTTTCAGACTAAGCTATTTGGTTTCAGAGACATTTTCAAGTCTCAATCATCTGTGTCGTATATATGCAGGCTAAAACGAATAATAAAGCTTTGTATCAAGACTGGGAGTCGAACCTTGGTCTCCTAGTCTCTAGGCAGATGCCCTAATAACCCTGGCGGAATGGCTTTGTACAACTACACAGACTACCCTTGCAAGCCTACCTCCTCACTCCAAATCCCAATTCATGCTTCAGCCCACTTGGTGTTTGATTCAGGCACCTATGTCTGGGTATCAGGCAGGATTCCCATTTTGTTCGATGGCGAGGTGCTATTCCAATACAGTTGGATGGAGTCTGTAATAATGGTCGAGTTTACGGGGAGTACCAAGTAAAACAAGGAAGAAAATGACTCAATAATTAGTTGCCTAATAAACGACACAAATCAGATTAATCCAACTGTTATCACGATCGTGACAATAAATCACATTGGTAATACCTGTCTTGTAGATAGTACCAACAAACGTCACTAGCTCGCGGGATGAGTGAAAGCTCGAGACTTAGGCTGGGATTTTACATTTGAGGCACTGAAAACCATCAGGGCTCAAAGCTCAGATACAAAGTTTTGAGAAGAATGGGTGTTTGTGAAAATAAAACTTACAGCCAAATCTCCAGGTTTGACTTGTTTTTTAACCAAGCCTGAACATCCTATATCTTCTAGGGAAATATAACGTACTCTCTCAATGTCATGAAAATTTAATTAATATTTAAGTTCGTTACTGTTAATGTTAATTCACAGAATTTTCTTATATAAGCTATTGACAACAGCGTCTTTTTACCAGTTGTAAATTTTGCTAGAATCAGAACATAAAGAACAGATAATAAATCCACACAGTCTGTGGCATGAACTTCAGATAAAACTGTCTGTCCACTAAAGGAATGAAATCTGTTAGTTTTGAATCTAGCAGTCTTGTTAAGTCTTTGTGGTTTAAGATTGATATTTACCTTCCGCCTTCATATTTGGTCACTAGATTTTGCATCTACAAGTGGGAGGAAACGACAAACTGTAATCTCCCTCAACGTATCTTGCAAAAAATGATGGCTTCCCAAGACTCCAGTAAAAATATGTTACTTTAAACAACAGTTCCCGGCAATCCAACCTCTTGAAAACTTAAACATTAAATGAATTCGCAACTGAGTACAACTATCAACTGTCTCATGGAATGACGACAGTGGACAATGGAAGTTTGTATGAATATGCAGCTCTCGAAGAGTGAAATTAGAATGAAATCCAGACCTTTAGCTGCTTACAGGCGTTGTTGAATATCAACTGGGACAGTTGAAACTGTGTGCCCCGACCGGGACTCGATCCCGGGATCTCCTGCTTACATGGCGGACGCTTTTTTTTTTTTTTTTGGTTCGGTATTGTTTGTTGCATTTCGTCTGGGCGGACGTCACAAGACATCTGTTCAAGTTGATTCCTTTACTCAGTTTATTTATTACAGAGGGCAAGCAGCCCTCTGACTGAACACGCTGAGCTACGGTGCCGACAGTCCTTCTCAATCACCAACGACACAGAAGGTACTGTGACTGCAGGGAATTATCTCTCGCATGCTCCCCGTGAGACCCACATTCTCCACTTACTGGCCACACACTACATTTGTAGAGCCCCTGCCCACTATACTTATTACCCATGGCAGTCAGTCTACTGAATCCTGTAACAGTTCGGGCAATGTGAGTGCATCCGCACTGGAGAAGACCATTGGCCAGTAAGCCTTATCTATATGAAGATGTCCAAAAGAACAGATACCATTGTAACATGACAAGAACTATGCACCTTATATGAAGTCATTAAAGATCACCTAACTCACGTTGAGCGAACAGTAGCGCTGAACAAAATGACTGACAAGGCACAATGCATCTTGTAGAGGGTATAGTATGGACGTATTGGAATGATTAATGTCGGGTGATGGTTTTAAAGTAATTCACACAACATGAAAACTTTGTGGAAACGAGTCGATTTACTGGACGCTAGTTTACCCCAGGGAAGTATTTAGAGTTGACTGTGGCCGACTGGGGAACGGCGAAGGGAAGCGCCAATAGGCAGCTTAGGGCGGCTCAAGCTCCGAGAAAGCGGTAACGCGGTGCGGCCTCCAGCCGCCATAAGATGAATGACAGCATGGGTGGTAGACCCTGACCGCATGCTGGTGTACCGGGAAGCAGACGGAGAACTTGTACACCTGTTGATAAACGTCCGTCGTCCCGTTTTCAGGGAAACATGCGAGAAAGCCGCGCTAAGCTACGGTGGAGCTGTCAACAGAGGTCAAAATATGCGTATTCGTGACTATAGCAGCTTCACGGTGAATTCATGGTCCACAGAGCCTGAAGTAAATCAGGTGAAGAGCGACAGCATGAAATACGCCGGCCTCTGAAGGGAACATAGGACCAAGGAATCTGAAGTACTCTCCTGGGAGTCAGAATTCCGGAAAAATTGGTGTTTGTGCAGACGCTGACCTTGATGGGTGGCCTGGGAGGAGCGAAATAGCAGAAGTTGAGAGGAAGGGAAATTTTGTGAGAATTTGTTCACTTCCCAGGCATTGGTTGGCGCTGGGAAGCGATGCATAATTAACGCGACTTGTGCTGCAATTGGTGTAAGTGATTTTGCTGGAGGGGAAACTCAGGCAAAGAGCGGGTTGTGAGAAGTCTCCGTAGAGGTCTTCCGTTCCCAGCTTTCCTAGAGTGCGGACGTGGTGTTCTTTACTCAGTGTGCCTGAGAAAGAGTAAGCATCTCTGCAGTTTAGGACTTAGCAAATGGAACGATTGAGCTTGGAGATAGAAAGTTTTGGTTCAGCTATGTACTGAGCAAGATAGCTAGGAGTGAATAGACGAGCGCAGCCTTGCAGCACCACGAGGTCGGCCGACGTCCACACAACGACGCCGCTCCGCCACGCTGTATTCGCTGATATTGCGCCCGCTCCGGCCACTGATTAATTTGTTGGATCACGTCGGCAAAGTTTCCACGTGGGTTTCATGGGGCGTGTATTGTAGAATTCTTCACGCACTTTGCATTACGCCTGGGTCAGTCGATAGGAATTACTTTTGAGTTGTCGCGCTTTACTCCACGCAAACGCAATTTATTACCACTGCCTGTTAGGAGAGTCATGTAATGTGATGATTGAAGGTCGTGAGTTAAAATAAATCTGTGCTAATCGACTGCATCTGTTTTCAATCAAGTAGGTGAAATCCCAAGTCACTTTCTTAATTAATTTTATGTTCAACATTTGCATCTGTGTTCAATAGCTGAGTATAACATCAATGTGCACCCCTTTTTAATTAAAAGGGATGAATTCTGAACCAATTAATGTCAACACTGCCACCGCAGTTCAATCAGGAATCACAGGGCCCTATTACTTTCTTTGCGTTATCCGACATTGCGGCAGTTTTGCACTCTCTGTTGATCTGTTAGTCAATACCTGGGGTCCTGGGGTGAACACACACCAAAACCAGATAAGTGACAGGTGGGGTGTTACAACATTGACGATCTTGCAGCTCTCAAAGTATGAAATTACAATGAAATCCAGATATTTAGCTGCTTATAGGTTTTGATAAATATCATCGGGGACAGTTGAAAGTGTGTGCTCTGACCAGGACTCAGACATGACATATAGATAAGGCTTACTGGCCAAAGATCTTCTTCAGTGCGGATGCACTTGAAAGAGATTACTGTTAATGAAGTAAAAGATCCACGAGTGGACACCAAATGAAAAAGCTACTCCTTATGTTGCTGATCTAGACTGCCATAAAAAGGCGAAGGAACTGTTAATCAGATCTCAGGGAGAAGTTGTAGTGTAATTCACAATCGATTTATTTATCTTAAACAAGACAAGACAACAAAATTATTAAAGAAACATCATACAAAAAATATTTATTTAAGAAACACCTTACTAAAATGGGATCTATGGTGGAAAAAGTGATCTGCTGGGGAACGACACACAACACTAACCAGAACACTACTCGCTCTATCTCACTTCATACACATGAATCCAGGTTATGGCATCAAACTACGCCACCACCAAGCATCTTTATTCTACCATACCAAAAAGAGGAAATATATGGTTCGAAAGAGCAGGGTGCTGAGAAATAGATATTATACCCGTACGTCGCAGTAGCGAATTCTTTACCATCCTACTGGTCAAAGCGGCACACTACGATGCGTTCAGCGACCGAAGTCATGGACGGCGCCAATCTGTTTCTAAATGCAAGTACGTGGTCTTGCGTTTAGTTAATTCAGAATGCAGGTACTTCCCTAAGAGCCTCTGAAACCCCGACGGATTGCAGTGTGCAGGTGGACCCGTTTGCTGGTCTGCCAAACCAATTTGACTCCGTGCCACGACTGTGCGTGTCGGAATATGTCAAATATTTAGACGGCTGACTCAAGACAAATAAGTACACCCACGCGTCACTCGTTGTGACCGTGATGATATAAGCAGTACCTCTGACGGTTCAGAAGGTGACTGGCACAGGCTCTAAGTCGCGCCCTAGCGAAGGACACAAGTCTCACCGTTTAGATAGAGACCTGCAGTTCTTTACTAGCGAAACGCTAGCACAAGAGACTTGTACAAGAGTAACGATCACCCTTTCTCTGTGTTGCCTCCTCAGCTCGGTTCCAAAAGCACATTTCTCTTTTTTGAATTCCCCCAATTTTGCACAAGCCAATCACGAGCTGGAGCCCGGATTCGAAGCTCAATGAATGGTCTTTGCATTGCAAACCGATTTGACCAATCAGAGACTTAAAGTTAATTGGCAGAAAATGGAAAAAAATTCAGCTTTGCGGCCTCTTTCCCACACGTTTGCCGTGTCTTTTGATAACAAAATACGGGGTGGAAGCACAGCCCTCCATAAACAGCTTGTTATCTCCCCTGTTGCGTCCATTTCAAAGTTTGCAGGGAATGGCCATAAACTCGCATTGACAAAACATGTTTTGAAACAGAGTCTGCACGTCTGGGTGCCAGTTTTTCTGTCCCACGGACATTTGCAGAACGTTTACGTTTCTTTTGGAGGCTTGCTCGCTAACAAGGTCTACAATGCGCTATCGGCGACTTCTCGGCGCTAGGCCGTATACCTGGACGTCTGGCGCCAAAGCTTAATGTGTTTCTGCACAATGCGACCGTGGCACAGCCCGTCTGGAAATGTCTCCACACTGTTCTCCAGAAAAAATGCGCTTTGTCGTCCCACCAACGCCGTGGTTTTGCTGCAGTCGTTTAAGTCGGCACCCTATTCCTTTGAACGCAGGTAAAGCTTACCGTATTTCTTTCCCTAGAGCATGCAAACAAGACCGTAAACTGCTGCCCACCACTTCATCACAATGTATGAATTCAAATCGCCGTAGATCGTTTTCCCTACAGCAAATCAGAAGTGAGAGTGCCCTGCAATCTCTCACACTCACATTACGGGAATCGGTAGATTGACTGCCGCGAATAATGAGTATAGTGGGCAAGAGAACTATAAGTGTAGTGTGTGGACAATAAGTTGGGAATGTGGGTCTCACTGGGAGCTTGGCAGAGATAAGTTCCTGCAGTCGCGCTGTCCTCTGTGTCCTCGGTGGCTCAGACGGATAGAAGCCTGCCATGTAAACAGGAGCTCCCGGGTTCGAGTTCGAGTAGGGGCACAGATTTTCAACTGTTCCCGTTGATATTTATCAACGCCTGTAAGCGGCTAAAGGTCTGGATTTCGTTGTAATTTCATGGGAGTTTGTGACGGCCCGCGACTCAAAACCGTATTTTCCGCTTATAGCGAGTGGTCGCCTTACCATTTCACTATTCACGCACGACTCAGAGCTAGAGCCAGACTTCCATACGTCGTCAACCAGCGTCTGCGACTGGTGCTCGTACGTCATTATGTATATTCCCGTACAGGTCAGACGTTCTCGAAAGTCGCTTGCCCGTTATCGGCCGATAAATACGATACTGCATTGCCTGTGTTATTCTGATTACAATGCGAAATTCCTTTGGACATACATTTATGTGAAAAGGAACAGGCACTCCGGTAACTACAGCTGATGGTTATTCATATTCGCAACTGCAAATTCATTTGGTGTATTTCAGAACGGCGGTAGTCGCCGCAGTGCCTGTTCTTTGGATATGCATGAATGTCGAAAGGAACTTCGCGTCGTAATCAGTACAACGCAGGCGTTGCAATATCGTACGTATCTTAAAAAAATAGTCGTTGGAAAATTACTGAAATGTACATTGATACCATATTCATCAAGTACTTTGAGGGTATTTTGTTCTGTCGTTGCAACTACAAAAATGTGTGATTTTTTTCACCAGACGTGTTGCGCTTTATTGAAGTAAAGCATCATCAGTGGTCTGTAATTAAGTTATTTACATTTGGATTTGCTTTTAGATTGAAAAATAGTTCGTTAAGACTTAATTTGCACTTACGTTGATCAAATTACGCATAACGAACTGCTTTGTATCCAAAAGGAAATCAAAATGTAAATAATTAGAGACCACTGATTATGCTTTACTTCAATAAAGCGAAACGCATCTGGTGAAAAAAAATCACGCATTTTTGTAGTTGCAACGACAGAACAAAATTCCCTCATGAATCATAAAACAACTGCGGACACTATGGCCACACAAATGAAGAATTTAACTTCAACTTTTTTTTACTAGTGAGGTCGGTAACACTCTTACAGGTTCTGGAATGAGCCGCGCGGGATTAGCCGAGCGGTCTTGGGCGCTGCAGTCATGGACTATGCGGCTGGCCCTGGCGTAGGTTCGAGTCCTCCCTCGGGCATGGGTGTGTCTGTTTGTCCTTAGGGTAATTTACCTTAAGTAGTGTGTAAGCTTAGAGACTGATGACCTTTGAAGTTAAGTCCTATAAAATTTCACACACATTTGAACATTTTTGGTTCTGAAATGCTCGGCAACCATTTTACGGACTACAAAAGTTTTAGCTGACCTTGCTTTCAGTACAACTTGACACTGATCATCAGGGTGAGAAAACTGGAACAGTTTAATGGTGGCAACCGTAGAAAACAATTGAGCAGCGCAGAGCGACAAAATTATGCTTTGTGCTTTGCACCCATATAGAAGCGAATATCAGAGAAGTATTACTGAGACAGTTTATCTTGAATGTTCATATATGAAATGTGGATAAACTGATTCACCTTAGCCGGCCGCGATGGTCTAGCGGTTCTGGCGCTGCAGTCCGGAACCGCGGGACTGCTACGGTCGCAGGTTCGAATCCTGCCTCGGGCATGGGTGTGTGTGATGTCCTTAGGTTAGTTAGGTTTAAGTAGTTCTAAGTTCTAGGGGACTTATGACCTAAGATGTTGAGTCCCATAGTGCTCAGAGCCATTTGAACCATTTTTTGATTCACCTTAAGATCACAAGATGCCAGGAGCATGCATACATGCTAAAGACTAAAATTCACGACTGTATGCTTTAGCCCCTTATGGTTCTCAGCACCTCATTCGTTTATTAGTTGCTGTTTTTACGTACAACCTGTGCCAGTATTTCATTATTCGCGTACACCATAACTACTCTACCCCGCAAACATTTGGGGTTACGCTCATCTGGTATGATACGTACCCGGGGGGGGGGGGGGACGGAATGTCCACTGGGGGCCAAACCGCACAATAACCCTGGGTTCGGCGTGGGGTGGCGGTGAGGTGAGTGGACTGCTGTGGCCTGTTGTGGGGTTGTGAACTACTGGGGGCGACGGCGGGTCGAAGCCTCTCTGTCGTTTCAAGGTCCCCGGTTTATTACACACAGTATTTCACTGTTACTTCTATTATAAAAAATATACGGCTTTAATGACGCTAAGACCGAACGAGGTGGCGCGTTCGTTAGGAGACTGGACTCACATTCGGGAGGATGCCTGTTCAGACCCGCGTGCAGCCATCCTGATTTAGGTTTGCCGCGAGTTCCCTAAATTGCTTCAGGCAGATGCCGGAATGGTTCCTTTGAAAGTGCACGGCCGATGTCCTTCCCCATGCTTCCTCGCTGCCTTGTCTCTTTCCACGAGTCAACCAGCCGACCGACCAATGACGCTGAGACACGTCGCGTAGTACCAACACAAGTCGCTAGATTTCTGTGGTATCGAAAGGTCAAGGAGAATCCGAAATTTATCGAACTGCGACGTAAATTGCTCCGTCCGTCCCAGTCGTGATAAGATGCAGCGCTAGCAAGAAGCACTAGAACTCTTTCAGCTTTCCTGTGGATACGTTGCACCTCTCACGAACCCTACCCACGCCGCCGCACGCCGCTAGCTCCTCGGCGTATTTGGCGCGCCGGACACGCGACTATTGTTCCGCGCTCTCGGCAGACACCACTCGTGTGCCGGAACGGCGCGGCGCGGCGCGGCGCGCCTATCGATCGGGGAAGGCCCGGATGACGGCGCTCACGCCGAGGCCCCAGCGGCTCGCGATCTGCAGATAGCAGGCAGCGCGGCCCTGTGATTGCTTTCGGGCCGCGGGCGCAGGAAATTAACGCGGCGCGATACGTCACCGCCGCCCCGGCGGCGCCGAGCCAGCGAGCGAGAGCCACCGCAGACACGGTCACAAAAAGCGCGCGCGCTCTTGTTTGCGCTCCGACACCGAGGGTCGGGTTGCGTCGTGCATCAGCGCCGCGGTGGGAACACTTTGCGAGAGCGCTACCCGGCACGGTTCGCGAGGCAATCGTGAGAGTAGCAAGTCGGGACCGGTTAGTGTGGTAACAACCAAAAATGTATTACTACTCGCATTATTTACGTGTGGTGTACGCCACGGCGGGAAGACCTCCAATAAATCGTTTTCTGGAAAGCCTATTTGAACAACGTCGTTCCCGGCGTTCGGTGTTATGCAGGGCCCCGTATCCAATTGCTCGCAGACCAATCGTGTGGCCTCCCAGAGCTCTAAATTACACAAGGCATCACCTAGTGGCTATTGTTTACTTATTTATTGTTACATATTTCCTGGCTTCTTTCCTCTTTTCTTCTTTTGATTGTGCCGTTTTTCCCGCGGAGACGCAGGGTCGGCATGGTTAATCGGATGTGGCAATGTCAGTTGAAGGGGTGGCCAGATGCCCTTCCTGCCGCCACCGCCGTACCACCCGAGAAGGAATTAGTGTACCCAAACTGTCTGTGACTAGTGTAATCCACGGAATAGTGAAAAAGCGTTCAGATGTCAGCAAGCAGTGTAACTGAGACGGGACGTGGGGACCAGCCCGGTATTCACGTAGTGGGATGTGGAAAACCGCCTAAAAACCACATTCAGGCTGGCCAGCACACCGGCCCTCGTCGTTAATCCATAATGGTTCAAATGGCTCTGTGCACTATGGGACTGAACATCTTAGGTCATCAGTCCCCTAGAACTTAGAACTACTGAATCCTACCTAACCTAAGGACATCACACACATCCATGCCCGAGGCAGGATTAGAACCTGCGACCGTAGCAGTCCCGTGGTTCCGGACTGTAGCGCCAGAGCCGCACGGCCACCGCGGCCCGCCGTTAATCCACCGGGCGGATTCGATCCGGCGCAGGCGCACCTATCCGAGTCCAGGAAGCAGTGCGTTAGCGCGCTTGGCTAACCTGGCGGGTTTACGTATTTCCTGGCTTACCAAAGAGCATTGGACTGGGTATACCTACCTAACGTTTGTTGAAAAAGGTACGATATGTAATATCAAACGCCGGCCGGGGTGGCCGAGCGGTTGTGATGTCCTTAGGTTAGTTAGCTTTAAATAGTTCTAAGTTCTAGGGGACTGATGACGACAGCAGTTAAGTCCCATAGTGCTCAGAGCCATATCAAACAAAGTAATATCAAACAAAGTTTGTGATTGGATTGAGAATTTATTGCTAGAAAATACTTGAGGCATACTCCTAGGCAGCGTACTGGCAGCTTATTTCTTCATGTTCTCTATTAATGACTTGTCAGAAAATATTAATATTACCGTCACATTTTTGATAGTGGTGCAGCTACCTGTAATGAAGTCCTGTCAGAAACAAGTTGCATAAATATCCTATCAGATGTTGATAACACCCTCTAAGAAAAGATAACAACGCACCACGAAGGAATTATTCGAATGGGAGGGACTGTAACCTCAGTGACTGCAGTAGAGCTGTCTTCAGTGATGAGTCCCCCTACAAACTCATCCCCGATGACCAGCTAAGACGTGTGTGGAGGCGCTCCGCACAACAATGGGATATCAAACGCCATATCGCGTGACGACCAGGAGTGATGGTCTGCTGTGCCATTTCTTTCCATAGCAGGACACATTTGGTTGTCATCCGCTGCATCCTTACAGCACAGATGTACGTCGATGACATTTTACACCCCGTTTTGTTCCCTTCATCGCAAGCCATCCTGGACTTACATTTCAGAAAGATAAGGCCCTCTGGCACACGGCGATACTTTCTACTTCTTGTCTTAGTGTTTGCCAAACCTTAATTTATTGTATGTCCATCCTTTTGACTGGAGGGGAGGTCTGGGGGACCACGGCTGTTCACTAGGGTAAGAA
The DNA here is from genome assembly GCF_023898315.1 of Schistocerca nitens. Classification (NCBI taxonomy): domain Eukaryota; kingdom Metazoa; phylum Arthropoda; class Insecta; order Orthoptera; family Acrididae; genus Schistocerca; species Schistocerca nitens. The sequence goes on along the minus strand of NC_064621.1, from coordinate 572,203,196 downwards.
AATAAAACGCCTACAGCCGTCCTTATGATATTATTTAGTGTGTAATTACCAGTTTCAGCGCTTCATTGCGACATCTTTTGGCCTTAGTTGATGCTGAAGGGATTATCACGATTCATCTGTACGATGCGTCAGTGGCCAACATAACTGGTTTAGGCAGACTGTCACATCGTCTCTCCAACCAACAACTGTCAATGTTTCTCCACTCAGTTGACAGTTGATGGTTGGAGAGACGACATCACAGCTGGAGATAGTCTGCGTAAACCAGTTATGTTGGCCTCTGCTGCATATGTGGATCGTGATAATCCCTTCAGGATCAACTAAGGCCTGAAGATGGAACATTGAAGCGCCGAAACTGGCAGCTACACAATAAATAAGATCATGAGGACGTCTGTAGGTGTTTCATTTTCTTACAAAACCTAACTTGGCCTGCAAGGTCCCCGGATCTTGCGAAAGTTTGGAGCACTACGGGCAGGGCCTTCCAACCAGCTCGGGATTTTGGCTATCTAAGGCACAAATTAGACTTAATTTGGGACGATATCCCTCAGGACGACATCCAATAACTCTAATAACTGCTTGTAGAAGAGCGAGAGTGAAACTGGATTTGCGATTTCCTGTCAGAGAGGTCGCAGTTCGCAGTAATTGACGGAAAGTCATCGAGTAAAAGAGAAGCGATTTCAGGCGTTCCCCGAGGTAGTGTTATAGGCCCTTTGCTGTTGCTTATCTATATAACCGATTTGGGAGACAATCTGAGCACCCGTCTTCGGTTGTTTGCAGGTGACGCTGTCGTTTATCAACTAATAAAGTCATCAGAAGATCAAAACAAACTGCAAAACGATTTAGAAAAAATATCTGAATGGTGCGAAAAGGGGTAGTTCACCCTAAATAACGAAAAGTGTGAGGTCATCCACATGAGTGCTAAAAGGAGCTCGTTAAACTTCGTTTACACTATAAATCTGTCTAATCTAAAAGCCCGAAATTCAACTAAATACCTAGGTATTACAATTACGAACAACTTAATTTAGAAAGAACACATAGAAAATGTTGTGGGGAAGGCTAACCAAAGGCTGCGCTTTATTGGCCGGACACTTAGAAAAGCCGGTGGCCGTGCGGTTCTGGCGCTGCAGTCCGGAACCGCGGGACTGCTACGGTCGCAGGTTCGAATCCTGCCTCGGGCATGGGTGTGTGTGATGTCCTTAGGTTAGTTAGGTTTAAGTAGTTCTAAGTTCTAGGGGACTTATGACCTACGTTGTTGAGTCCCATAATGCTCAGAGCCATTTGAACCATTTGAACACTTAGAAAATGTAACAGACCTACTAAGGAGACTGCCTACACTACGCTTGTCCGTCCTCTTTTAGAATACTGCTGCGTGGAGTGGGATCCTTACCAGGTAGGACTGACGGAGTACATCGAAAAAGTTCAAAGAAAGGCAGCACGTTTTGTATTATCGCGAAATATGGGAGAGAGTGTCACAGAAATGATACAGGATATGGGCTGGAAATCGTTAAAAGAAAGGCTTTTTTCGTTGCGACGAAATTCCAATCACAAACATTCTCCTCTGAATGCGAAAATATTTTGTTGACAGCGACCTACATAGGGAAGAACGATCACCACGGTAAAATAAGGGAAATCAGAGCTCGTACGGAAATATATAGGTGTTCATTCTCTCCGCGCGCTATACGAGACGGAAATAATAGAGAATTGTGAAGGTGGTTCGATGAACCCTCTGCCAGGCACTTCAATGTGATTTGCAGAGTATCCATGTAGATGTAGTTGTAGAACCAGTGCATAATCAATTTGGTCAGTTTGTAATCTCTTTCCCTTGAATAAATCATCTACTTTTTCTGAAATTGTTTCTCCTTATATGTACATCACATCTACCGATTTTCGTTACATTCGAATAATTCCGTCCTGGTGTATCGCATTTTTTGTCTTAGAGTGTATTTTAAAGTGGTGCAGACTCATAAGTAACTTCCATTGCACAGAACTATAGACCTGTGCACTTCACGAAACGCAGTAAAATAGTATATTAGGGCTCTGATACCAGTGAGTAACAACTGGCATCGGTCAACGCATACAAATACCTGGGTATAATGATTTTTAGTGATATTAAATGGAATGATGACATAGTCACAGTCATATGTAAAACCGGTAGCAGATCTGGCGAAATGACAGGATACTGGGAAAATGCAGTCACACGAAAAGAAGAGTTGATTCGATACGATATACACACGAGAAATAACCAGTGGTATTAGTCCGCTGTTACTCGCACCGAACCACGGCTTGTTCTGTGCCCCCTCCCCTTGTGAGTGTAGTAAAACCAGTCAAAACCCGTCACTACGCTTATAGAGCAGTACAAAGCCCTCTGCATGATCTTTGATAAGCACAGTATCTTCAGAAATTAATGATCTGCAGTGCTTCGTATTGGAAGATTAAATGTGGTGCGGTTTGATCCCTCACCACATAGTCTACACTTTAGTACTTCTTTCTCTACATGTCTACCCATCGCGTGGAGGTGTTTCCCGAAGCTCCCACAGTCAGTCATTAGCTATAGAATGAGCTTAATCTCTCTTCAATCCCACGATTGCAGAACTTCTCTTAAAACATGTTTTAGGTATCATTAGCTTTCCATGTTTTGGTTTTTGGATTATAGTCCAGTATTCTGCGTGCTTCCACCTGCCTGATGGTTAAGACAGGTTGCTGTCCAGCAAATGAAGTCGTCACTCCGGTCTTGTCTACCCTATCTGCTTGCTCATTACCACTATTTCCTGAGTGAGCAGGGACCAATACCAAGTTTACCCTACTGCTTTCCCCCATCCTCACAATGGATTCATAACATTCTGGAATGATCTTTGATGTCGTAGCAGAGGCTGACAGAGAGGAGAGTGCCTACAAATCACTTGTGAGTCCAGTCTTAGGATATTGTAGAAGTTTGCTGGATCCATGCTAGCTAGGAGTGACAGAGAGTACTGAATATACAGAGAAGAGCGGCACCAGTAGTCATCGTTGTCTGTATGTCACAAAAGAGTGTTTCGAAAGTGCTTAAGACATGAATTGACAGTTGCAAGAACCAGTTTTAATGGAAGAATCTGGAAATGTACTACAGCCCACTACGTATCCCTCCCCCGCAGGGACCACAAAGATAAGATGAGACTAACTGCAGCACACAGAGTTGCATTTATGTGGTCCAGACGTGACTGGAAAGGGAAGAAACCTTTAACACGTGCTACAGTGGGAAGTATCCTCCGTCAAGTCCTTTGCAGAGTATGAATACTCTCTGATAAAATGGATCCGGACGCCACTATGTAACGCTGGATGTCACGAGAAGTGGACCTGCCAATGTAAAAGGAGGCAGGGAATATATTGTTGTCAGCTGGAAAGCAGTAACAGCAAGGTGGGTCGGTCAGGAAAGCTCATTGGTTTCGAACGTGGACTAGTCTTCGGATATCAGCTAAGCAACAGATTCATGAGGACATTTCAATCATTCTAAAATTACCCAAGTCGACTGTTGGTGATAGGCCTGTCATATGCCAACGCAAGGGAATAGCCATTTAGCAGATTTTACCATATTCATGTGACATCCATTTCCAAAAAGTATATAGTTGTCAATAATTCCACTGCCCAAACATTACCAACTACATCCATCCTTATTTTACAATGCATGTCCTGTCAACAGTGACGCTCCACGAAGGACAAATGTCCAAGCCGTCCTCTAACTGCTAAGCTACTCCGTCCAACCACAGAGTCTCTTACCGTGGCCGCAGAGCGCCGCCTGCGATATTAATACTGTCTATAGCGCTGCCAACATACAAACATATAAACAGGCTACTCTCACTTTCTCTTATTTTGGGTCTTGAGGACGAAACGGCCGCCTCTCGTGTACAGACATTCACAACTCATTGAAAGTATCCCCAGCAGAGTTTAAGCCGTCACAAAGGGGAACGGCGGACACAATTTATTTGGTGGTTCTTCGTGCCTCTTGAGCCGTCCTGTAATCGTGGCTGTTAACGACACAAATGTCAACGCTTGGTGGACTTTCTTCAAGCTCCGTGGATTAAGTTTTTTTCTTCGTGTGCTATCCAACACCTGAATGGCTGTTTTTCCCAGGTCTCCGTATAGCGGACGGTAAGGTGATTGTTGAATCTTGTGTGCCAGGTCTACTAGGATGCCTGGAGGGTTAAAGACTTTCTGACGACGCCAGGTATCCTCGTAGTACCATTACGTTGGTAATAATAATTCGAAGAGTCCAGGCAGTATAGAGCACTTCCAAGAAAATCACTATTGGTAGAAGAACGAGATCACCAATAAGATTTACTGCGTTTGGTTAAAAGTCAATCATTCAGCTTCTGAAGGAAGACTGGCTGAAAAATCTGAATGACAGACGCTAATGCAATTTCGGCCGTTGCTTGCATTTAGGAAATATCTATTTAGTAGACCTAATGTTAATTAATGTTTATATGGAGTACCGGGTCTGGTGATATTCTCTCCCCTTTGTACAATATCGCTTGGTTACAATCAAGCATCATAAGGTGCCCTTACCATCTCGTGGCGGCACCTGGCAAGTCCAGGAGAGGAAGCCGAGATCAGCTCCGAGAGGAAACAAGTAAGGCTAAATCCATCAGCTTTTCTCCGTCGAAGTATCGTCAGCCTTACAGATCACTGGGATTGTGACGCTGGTAAAAACAGTTGGATTTAGACCTGAATTACGAAGGAAAGAAAAAGATAGCAGTTCCATTTAGTTCTTTATACACCAACCACAGCTCATGGTACAAAACACAAAACTCGTTTTATCGCCAACATTTGATGTTAAACTTGCTGTTTCGCCTAATGGGCAGACAAAAATTAAAAAAAAAAACTGTTAAGTGGAAAGATATTACGACATGAAAACCAACAAAAGTAAGACAAGAGTAATGGAATGCAGTCGAATTAAATCAGGTCATGCGGACGGAATTAGGTTAGGAAACGCTACGCTAGAGGCAATTGCTGAATTTTGCTATTTTGGTAGCAAATGATTCAAGCAGAGGTGACGTGAAATGTATAGTAGAAAAAATAAAAAAATCACTTTTGAAACAGAGAAATTTGTTAACATGTTATAAAAATGTGTTAGTAAGTCTTTTTTGAATGTATTTGTGTGGAGCATAGCTGGCCGGGGTGGCCGAGCGGTTCTAGGTGCTACAGCCTGGAACCGCGCGGCCGCTACGGTCGCAGGTTCGAATCCTGCCTCGGGCAGGGATGTATGTGATGTCCTTAGGTTAGTTAGGTTTAAGTAGTTCTAAGTTCTAGGGGACTGGTGACCTTAGAAGTTAAGTCCCATAGTGCTCAGAGCCATTTGAAACTTTTTTTTTTTTTTTTTTTTTTTTTTGAGCATAGGCTTGAAGTCGAAGGTGGACGATAAGACGATAAACACTTCAGACGAGAAGAAGACAGCAGGACCATTTGAAATATGGCGCCACAGAAAGACGACGATTAGGTGGGTAGATCGAATACCTAATGAGAAGATATTTAATCGAATGGCAGAGAAATTAAATTTAAGGCAAGAATTGACTAAAGAAGAGCGGTAGACAGGGCAATCCTTTGGCATCAAGGAATATTTAGTTTGGTATTGGATGGAAATGGGCAGATTAGGGGAGTGGGAGGGGTGGGATTGTAGAGGGAAAGCAAGGTCTGAATACAGGAAACGGGTCGAAATGGGTGTAGGTTGCTATAGTCATACGGAAATGAAGAGGCTTGTACGGGATAGGCTAGCGTGAACAACCGAATCAAATGAGTCTTCGGACTGAAAACCACAACAACAACAACAAAGTGACTGGTTCCAGCTTCCACACAAATCTTCTGAATGTGTTACTGCTTTAGTGTGTTTGGTATTTCTCTTAAAGAATAAAATGTCGTTTGATATATTTCGTTCCAGCATGACATAATGAACGAATGGACACCGGTGTCTAAGTCGAATATTACTGTGGAACAAACTGCAGCAACCTTTTCTGTTTATTTTACTCTCTTGTACCGATTTCATATCCACCCACAGAAAGTGCACTTTTACGTTTTTACATAACACAAACAGTAGGTGTAGTATTTGTCCTTTATGTCAGCATTAATTCTTTCTCCGTAAGCCGTCTGTGGGTTATAAAAAAGAGCCAAAATAGGAATCAAGATCGTCAGTTGGTCCTGACAGAGACGGTGGTAGCAGGCGACAACCTGAGTTCTTACTGAAATCTGTAGCAGGAACACCACCCAGAAGTGCCGTGTAACTGCCTTCCAGTGGTCCCCTCTGTGTACGCACTCGGATACTGAAACTGCTTTGTTGAGTTTGTTCTGTTCGGATGCATGTCTGTTACGCATAGTCTAAACTAAATTAGATGACTTACGTTTAAGGTAAGAAGATGCGATATTGTCACGAATAGTGTCTGCAGACAGCCATCGCCGTGGAAAATCAATCTGAAGCCTCTGCCTCCTACGAAAATTAAGTAAAAAAAATTGAAGTTTACTCACGGTACAGGTCATTACAGTCTCTCTAGTCGAGTCAAAAAACTGCCATCAATTTTATTTACGGCCGGAGAGGTATATCAATATTTTGGAAATAGAAGAAATTTCCCCGTTCTCGAAACTAATCCAGATGTTACACGTCAGATCTCAAGAGTAATTGTATTTACTGTAATACCTTCTTTTTTTTAAATTTCATTACAAACAACTTCCACCGGTAGCAAATCTCTTAGAAGTTCGATATAACAGTGCTATGTATACGTTCCGAAAACTTTTTTTTTAAATTTTGTCAAAATTTAACTTGTCACAAGTGTGAAGTTCAAACTTAAAATTTCTGTATCCTTTTTCGCAATTGATGCCTCGTATACAGGGTGTTAGAAAATTCCCACTACAAACAAGTGCGGAAACGTCATGCAACGACGCCACAGAACGTCAAAGTTACAGGCGCTTGCACCTGTAAAAGTACATGAATAGAGGGAGATTCCGTGATGATATTACAAACTTTCAAGGATGATGGAGAGTGATAACTGTATTAAGCTGAGCTAATGGTCCCAATACCGGAAACGAACGAGTCGGATGTTATTCGACAAAAACCTTTCTTATATTTCTGACAGTAGAATATATATACCGCTGTTGTTGTTGCTAATACTGTAGGGTAGGCAAATTTCAGAGGTGTCAATACGGACCAAAACAAGAAAAACATCTAATAAACATAATCTCTAAAACCCATACCTTGACAGATTGATGGATCAAATGATGGATCAAATGGATCAGAGCACTATGGGACTTAACAGCGGAGGTCATCAGCCCCCTAGAACTTAGAACTACTTAAACCTAACTAACCTAAGGACATCATACACATACATGCCCGAGGCAGGATTCGAACCTGCTACCGTAGAGGTCGCGCGCTTCCAGACTGAAGCGTCTAGAACCGCTCGGTCACTCGGGCCGGCTGACAGATATGAGCACTTGTCCATTGAGGAGATGTGGTTCACATAGCGAGGATACACAAGTACTCACAGCTCTCAGGTATGCATTTTAGGGCCCACGTTTACTGGTCATTTCTCTTGTTTTGGTCCATACTGCCACCTCTGAAAGTTTCATACTCTACATTTTTAGCAACAAAAGTACCGGTACATGTGTTCTACTATCAGAAGTGTCAGAACGATTTTCGCTTATAACTTTCGACTCGTTCGCTTGCTAATCAGGAACCCTTACCTCAAATTGATACATTTATCCCCATCTATCTTCTACAAAAGTTAGTAACATCGTCATGGAATATCCCTTTATATACATACATCTACTGGCACCTGCGCCTATAACATTGACTCTCTGTTGGGTTGTTGGACGACGTATCCTAACATGGCTTCCTTATTCACAATATTATGTACTCATTCCCCTCTACAAGTCCTAGAAGTTTGCAACGGGAATTTCCGAATACGTATTGTTCTATACTATGTCTAAGTAAGTCGTAAATCTGATCTTAGTCTAATTCTAATTATGACGACATTTTCGCGTCCTTAAAAGTTGCCTATTGTTCACGGGAGCACGTGTCAGTGTCAACTACAATCATATTTTTCCACGAATAAAACGTCCGTAGACTTTCTATATTTCTTTTTTTTAATTTTCAATACGTATTCGAAGTGGAAGCTCTATCGTCTGGGTTTTCAAGCTGCACCTGTTGTAAAAACCTCAAGCGGATCTTGAGCTTTCACTTCGAAAAACTTAGTTATCGGAAATAAAAAACGGAAATCCTACAAACAGTCAACGCGCTTTAATTCCGAAAGAAATGTATATCTTTCGCTGTCGCTGTGTGCCGCGCGAAGACGTTATAAATTCGTTAGAAAAGTAAGAAATAGTAGTACAGCGGGATATCTGCGTGGATGTGGATATCCGAGAGCGTATCCGAGGATTTCCGAGTTTGTGTTTAATTGCTGAAGGTCGGAGTCACTATTACGATTTTCGGCTATCTGCATTAGGCGCTATATGCACATAAACAGAGCTGGGTATAAAAACAGTGAGCCCATCAACATTTGCCATCTATATGTTTACAAGTGCAAAGCGTAAATCTAGTTACGTAGAGAAGTATGGCGCGTTAAAATGATCTAACGTTTTGGTGAGTTAACGAATATTTTGTAAACGAGCCTCGTATAGGTCATAATTAACATTTAACAGTATTCAAGATGTGCCTATAACTTGTGACTCGACTTCAGTTGATTTCACAGAGTTACGGAAGTCTAACGTATCACGAATATGACACACTATGTTGTATTAAATAGTGACCATAATTATTTAAATGTGTGTGAAATCTTATGGGACTTAACTGCTAAGGTCATCTTAACTTAAATTATCGTAAGGACAAACATACACATCCATGCCCGAGGGAGGACTCGAACCTCCGCCGGGACCAGCCGCACAGTCCATGACTGCAGCGCCCTAGACCGCTCAGCTAATTCCGCGCGGCCCATAATTATTCTTTGGTGTTACTGTGTATGGAATTTAAGTTACGGGAGGCGACTCCATACACAAATTCAGGTCGGGCGCAAGTCTACCGACTTCGGGTGCGACGCTGGTTGAAAAGGTTTACAAAATTTCAGTATCCACGGATGCGGCTTAAACAACTGTGGGTGCTAATGCCGACAACGAACTTACGGCTGCGGATAGGATTTGTCTTACCCGCCCAGACGTTTGAGTACGGACAGCACTGCTTTCGTCCCCTGGAACGCCTGAAGGGCCTAATTTAAAATTTCGGCGACCAGGGACGGGCGGAGAGGGGCGGCCGTTATTTTTGTGCCGGCTATTGGCGGCGTCGCGCGTGTCACCATTGGCCGCGTGGCCGCGGCGCGCGGCGGCGCCGGCGAGCGGTTGGTCCGCGTCGCGCAGCGGCGACCGTGTCGCCGCGTCGCCTTTGTCACTGCGGCGTCCACCTGCCGCTGGTTGGTCGCCGCGGGCCCAAAGGGTGGAGCCCCGGTGTCACCCGCTGTCACCCGCGAGCGTCCATTGGCGGAGCGGCGCGTGTCACTGGCGCGAGTCGCGCTGCCATTGGCCGGCGCGCCGCGCGTGTCGCAGTGTCCCTGCCGTCGCCGCCGCCGCCGCCGCCGCTGCCGCCTCCGCCGCCGCCGCCGGCCGGGATCAATACTCGGTCCTTGTGGCCGTCCCACCTGCACAGCCACCCCCACCCCCACCCCCCACCCCCACCCCCACCACTCCCCCGGCCTTCTCCTTCTTTCAGCGGACCGCCACCGCTCGATCTCGCCCTGGCCGCACTTCAAGAGATGTCTTCTTACAACCGGAGTCTCGCCCGCCGGCTTATCTCAACTCTTTGATGCACTATTCCCGGCGATAGGGGTTCTACATTTCAAAAGTTTTGCACACTGTAAGATAAAAATGAATAAAATAGTTTAAACATAGCATGTAAACTTTCACGGCCGGCGTCTTCATTAATTAAAACTTCCGGGCTGAATTGCCGTGGTCCATATATAAAACTTCTTCTCCTTCCTGACGTTTCGTTGCCGGCTGCGGTCAACATCTTCTGAGGTGAGTCGGCGACTGGCTGCTAGGCGCTGGTGGTCCCACGTATATAGAGCGCTTAGATGGCGCCACCACACGTCACGTGCTTTCGACTTTAAGACTATCTCTGGCTAGTGCCATCTCTCTCGATTACGGTAATCGATTGTCACTTAGTTGGTAAAAAGTCGAACGCCATAACTTGTCTAGTTTTAATCCTTCTTCTTTTCTATTAAAATTATTTCCGTGCTTGTAGATCTCCATAGCTTCTCTATACATGCGAGTACAATAATGTGAGGTCTTAGCTATCACGTTTGTCTCACTAAATTTTATTTCGTGATCACCGTCTTTGAAAACGTATTCCGCAACAGCTGATTTCTCAGTCTGTCCCAGTCTACAGTTCCTTTTGTGTTCCGTTAGGCGGGTATTAACACTCCTTTTAGTTGTTCCAATATAAACCATGCAACAGCTACATGGAATTTTATACACACCTGGGGTAGCTAAAGGGTGTCGTACGTCTTTCGCCGATCTTAAACTTTCACTAATTTTTTTGGTAGGTCAAAAGATTGTCTCCACATGAAACTTGGCCAAAACTTAACCAATACGGTCGGTGATGTTATGAATAAATGGAAGAAAAACTTTTCCAGCCGACGGTTGTTGTTGTCGTGTATTTTCGGACACTTTTTTTGTAGGGTGAAGTGCTCGATCTATTTCCTTGTCAGTGTACACATTTCTCTTGAAAGCTGTTCGCAAATGGCTTAATTCATCTTGCAAGTAAATTGGCTCACAGATGTTATTAGCTCTGTCCACTTACGTTTTTATGAAAATAGTTTATATTACAAAATACCTTTGCAGGACTACAATGTAATGTCCTTTGCTTATGAAAGCTTCCAAACGTTTTGGCAACATGATAAGTAGTTGCATTTTCTTGATATTAAATTATTCTGAAAATGCCTTCCCAGGCGTCAGTTTCATTTAAGATTCTCCTAGTCTTAACTACATAAGGCTTATGTTTGTCTAATCCTAGCCACTGTACTTGTTTAAATCTGATTCATTTGTTATACGGCCTGCTGCTTTCTTGAAATCTAACAAGTCAGATGCATTCATGTTACTGACAATAAATGGCATTATTTGTCTTGATTGCTGTGTTATATCCGTCTACATCTTTTGTAACAATACATTTGGTAACTCGAGAATAAACATTCTGGCCAGTTATGGTGAACGTTAGCTGTCAGCAATGAGACTTACCTCCTGAGCTGTACGAGCTTTTGCAGGAAAACAATTATAACTTGAGCTTAGGTATTCTTTCCCTCCATTTTTCAGCTTTTTCTCATTGCTGTCACTGTAACTTCTCCTTTAATTTTTCGTTTCTTTCGACTCTATTATAAACATCTGTCTCTCCACTATTTCATCTAACACCGAGGAGAAAGCACGTGTTAACAATAATGGTTGTGAAACCTAATGCTATCTCTTGATTGCATTTGCTACTACATTTTCATTCGTATCGCTTTGCGCCTTCTAGACGTTAGTGGTCTATTTCAGACAAAACTTCAAACGTCTTATTATGGAACTTACAACCTTTTTTATTTGAAGTCTTCAGTTGCGCCGGCCGAAGTGGCCGTGCGGTTCTAGGCGCTGCCGTCTGGAACCGCGAGACCGCTACGGTCGCAGGTTCGAATCCTGCCTCGGGCGTGGATGTGTGTGATGTCCTTAGTTAGTTGGGTTTAACTAGTTCTAAGTTCTAGGGGACTAATGACCTGAGAAGTTGAGTCCCATAGTGCTCAGAGCCATTTGAACCATATTTTCTTCAGTTGCATCTAAACGTTTTCTGTGGAGCTGCTCCTCGAATTTGGGAAACAATTCAGTGTCTGGTGGGACCATACCAGGACTGCATGATGGGTGGAGAAGTATTTCCAATCCATATTTATAGAGCTTTTCTCTCACTGATAGGGCATTATGCGGTCTTGCATTTCGTGAAAAATGACACCAGTTGCAAGCACGTCAGGCCTTATTTTTACGAATGTTCTGTCGGAAAACTTTTTGCACAAACAGCTTGCAGTAAGCGCGCCTGTTACAAACGTCCCCTGGAACACTATTTGTAGCTACGATTTCATTCATGCCGTACACAAAGGTAATAACAGTTTTAGTTCTGATTGCTGACGGCCGAATATTTTCCGACGTGGAGATTCACAACTTGTCCATTTTGATGCCAGAGACTTCAGACTCAACATCTCATATACAGGTTTCATCACGTACAACAATCCTTTTCAGAAATTGTTGTACTTCAGTTCGATAACGTTGAAGCAGTTCTTCTGCAACTCTTGTGCTCTTCATTCAGATCATGGGGAACCCATCTGGCAGCAACTTTTCTCATCTTTAACTTTTCAGTTATGATTTGGAAACTGAACCGACAGCCATTCTTGCCTCATATGCAAATTCACTCTCTCAAAATATCATTAACAATAACTTGAGAGGTGTAGTCTGTTGCAGTCGATGTCTGTCCACTTATTGGGTTGTCCTCAGTGCTTATCTGAACCTCACAGAAACGGGAAAATCACCGTCATACTGTGCTACGATCCATTACGTCATTCCCACACACCTCCCTCAAAGTGCTACAAATTTCCGTTCGGTTCTTTCCACAGAGGGATTCGATTTTGATATAGAAGCGCTGGTGACTACGCGTAACCCGAGCCTACTCGGTTTCAGCTTTCATTTTAAAACAGAATTACTCACGACACACCGAGCAGTGGTTAGCACACTGGACTCGTATTCGGAGGATGACGGTTCAATCCCGCGTCCGGCCATCCTGATTTAGGTTTTCCGTGATTTCCCTAAATCGCTCCAGGCAAATGCTGGGATGGTTCCTTTGAAAGGGCACGGCCGACTTCCTTGCCCTTCCTTCCCTGATCCGATGAGACCGATGACCTCGCTGTCTGATCTCTTCCCCCACACAACCCAACTTAATTCGCGACACAGCAGCGTGAACCAGCAAACACATACACGACGGCAGCGTAAAACCTCTCTCAAAACTGACATAAATTTCAAGATGATTGTGCCACCATAACGGTCATGCATCCGCAATGTGCAGGACTTTTGAAATTACCCTCGTAATTTAAGGTTACCGTCTATCATTTGTATGTGTAGTCTGCGCCAGAGTCCATTCATGAGTATATTTCAAAATTTGTAGAAGATAAGATGAAGTGAGATTTATTTTGCGTCTATCTAGGTAGTGACGCTTTACAAGCCGCATTGATAGAAGCGTAAAAGGATTTTCCAGAATACACGATAGAAGCCATAACTTTATAGCCATTAGTGTTTACCGTACATTTACATTTTTCTTGATTACCCCAACCACTAGTTTATCACAGAACAAAATAATTACCAGGGGAACATCAACGAGCATGATTTCATTTCCTATAATCTTGTTCGTTACGATGATATGAAGAGCAGTATTTCTTTTTCTAAACAGCATCCTGTATTCAGAATGAGATTTTCACTCTGCAGCGGAGTGTGCGCTGATATGAAACTGTGTGCCGGACCGAGAAAGTAGGAGACGAGGTACTGGCGCGTGAGTCGTGCTTGGGTAGCTCAGTTATTAGAGCACTTGCCCGCGAAAGACAAAGGCCCCGAGTTCGAGTCTCAGTCCGGCACACAGTTGTAATCTGCCAGGAAGTTTCAGTATCCTGTATTTTCTTCCAAAAATTATCTGAATATATCGTGTATGCATCTTCCCCTTACACATCGATGTATCGATATCAAAGTGGCAATATCAAGTGCCGATAATTTTATTTTATATAATACTTTTTTTACAGTTTTCTGTATATATTTGAAGTTTGAAATCGTGGTAGAACATAATTTTACTTTCACTGTGTGAATAAGTCTTACTACTTTTTGAGCTTTCATCACATCCAGTCTTTCTCTTTGACTGTGTGAAGCAAGTATGGGTGGCACAAAAGAAGGAGTCCGATTGTACTGAAAAGTGAATGGAATAACAAAACTTTCGATGTGAACAAATAGCAAACCAGTTGCGTTAAAAACTAGTATGCTATTTCTTCACATAGGCATTCTCGAAATATTACTGCTGAAAATGATGAACAAAAATCCAAATGACAAGATTGATCTTTGCGGTGGACAGCGAAATGCTGACGTAATCGGCGCTCAGTGCGACCAAGAAAAAACTGCATCGTTTAGATTGACCCCAAAATTTTGACACTACAGTTGCTAGGTCGCTGGCGTTGGCAAAAATGGGAAAGAAAGGGAAATCGACATGAAGTGTTCTGGGCAAATCCGATATTTGACGAAACCCAGCGACGGACCAGTCGGACATCTTTTATTTTGCCACTTACACGAAGCCGGCCCGTGTGGCCGAGCGGTTCTAGCCGCTTCAGTCCGGACCCGCGAGGCTGCTGCAGTCGCAGGTTCGAATCCTGTCTTGGGCATGGCTGTGTTTGATGTCCTTAGGTTAGTTAGGTTTAAGTAGTTCTAAGTTCTAGGGGACTGATGACCTCAGACGTTAAGCCCCATAGTGCTCAGAGCCATTTGTACCATTTGAAGTTACATGCAGTTGCCGTTGTTAGCCAAGTGGTTATCGCCAAGCGTGAACGTGTATAATTTCACTTTCAATTCTTGTTCTAATGGGAATAGGCAGGTTGCTAGCTTGATGATATACAGAATATCTAATAATACATGAGTACTTCAATATACAGCTTTGAAACTGGTAGTACATTTACAAACGTGCAGCCAAATACTTTTAAAGGCTGGTAAATCGATACCTTTTCTGATGATATACCGATAATTTTGTTACACATATCAAGAGCCGATAATGAATTTCCTTTAAATATCGATACTTCGGATTCTCGATATTTTTAAAAATGTCAGCTGTCCTAAACGTAACTTCTCCACTTGCTCAGGTTGACAGCGAACAAATGGAAACACAAGCTCATCTCTGTGTGAATTCTACGGGGATTGTGTTGCCTTGCGTTAAAAATTTCCGCTTCCTGAAGTCGAGGAAAGAACAGCCGGGAAATGGGTTCCTGTCAGGATATCGCTGTTTGTAGAGTTAATTTGCCTGCGTAGCATTGCTCCTACCTTCATCCGCAGCAATCGAAAAGAAATGATGATGCCTTTTTTAACTAAGGATTGCCTCTACTGGATATCGCATGTACTACAGTAGAACATTACTTCCACCAGTATTGCACTGCGCCACCTCGCTCGAAGCTTCGCCTGAGTAATACTGACTTATTATGGCCCGACGGTATGACTAGCGTAAAGGTACTGAATTATGTATGTAAACCTTCCGTGTGAATCAATCCTCTGTCAGTGAAAACCGGGCCGGCCGGTGTGGCCGTGCCGTTCTAGGCGCTTCAGTCTGGAACCGCGTGACCGCTACGGTCGCAGGTTCGAATCCTGCCTCGGGCATGGATGTGTGTGATGTCCTTAGGTTCGTTAGGTTTAAGTAGTTCTAACTTCTAGGGGACTGATGACCTCAGATGTGAAGTTCCATAGTGCTCAGAGCCATTTGAACCATTTTTTTTTTTTTTTTTTTTTTTTGCTATTTATCACGGTAGATGTTTTACTGTGATGAGCCGGAAGTAGCATCTATGGTGATAAAACGCAGAAATTGCGTTTTAATGTTGCACAGGGGACAACTACTCTGTCCAGCCGCATATATGTGACCGCCTGTCGAAAGCGTGAATAACACCATTTTGCAGGAGGACCGCTGCGAGGCGTGCAGGAAGAACAATGAATTTCTGGGAGGTACCAACAGGGATGTGGGGCCATACTGACTTCAGTACCGTGGCCATCTTCACCGCGTGTCTCGGTTGTGCCGGCCGAAGTGGCCGTGCGGTTAAAGGCGCTGCAGTCTGGAACCGCAAGACCGCTACGGTCGCAGGTTCGAATCCTGCCTCGGGCATGGATGTTTGTGATGTCCTTAGGTTAGTTAGGTTTAACTAGTTCTAAGTTCTAGGGGACTAATGACCTCAGCAGTTGAGTCCCATAGTGCTCAGAGCCATTTGAACCATTTTTGTCTCGGTTGAGGATCCATGGCGAAAACAGTGCGATCAAGGTGGTCCTAGAGATTCTCGATTGGGATTAAATGCGAGGTATTTGGTGGCAACTGGAGTACGGTATACTCATCCTGGTGCTCCTAGAAACAAGCACATAACTGCGAACTGTGTGACTCGTTGCGTTTGTCTTGCTGGTTGATGTCATTGTGGCGAGGGAAAAACAAACTTCATGGAGGGATGGATATGGTCCCCAAGGATAGATGCACACAAGTGTTGATCCATTGTTCCATCCAGAAGGACGAGATCACCCAGGGAATGCGACGAAAACATTCCCTTGACCATAACGCTTGGAAGGTGTTTGCTTTCAGACGTTTCACGCCCTACACGCCAATGGCCATCTGTCCGATGGTGCAGAGGCTGGTAAGCAGTAACTCGCGCTGACCACTCGTTGAAGAGACGCTACTGGTAGCCCCTTGGTTCATCTGGGCCGCCGGTTGCTCAACAGTTGCAGGTATGTTCACCGGTACACGCGTCAGCATCCGTCATTCATCCCTATCATCAATGGCCCACGGTGCACCACAGGTGTCTTTTCTCCTGTTTTAGAGAGCGCCGTTTCGCCACGCACTGTATACTTTAACCACGGCGGCACGCAAACCATTTACAAACAGTTGTTTTGGAAACGTTTACACCCTCGGCCCGAAATCTAATGAGAATTGACTTTTGGACGTCAGACAATCCCTTCCGTTTCTTCATTACGACAAAGCCTGCACTGTTTTCCGCGCCTCCCGAACACGCTCACGAGCTGCCAGTACATTGTGTAATATGATAATTACCTCCTAGTAATTTCTACCCCAGAATTCCCTCGAAACAGCCTCACCCTTAAGAAACACTACTGAAATCTGTGTGCAACAGACTCTCTGAATACTTATTAATGTTTTCTAGCCCTAGTAGTGAAACGCAAGTTGGCAGGTTGTTACAAAATAATAAGTAACATGCAATGTCCTAGAAAAAAATTGAAATTGGTAAATGAGCTGGGTGTATTCTCTGCTGAAATAAGAAAAGCTGTTAACTGAAATGTCTAATAGAATCATGTATGAAACATGACGTTGGAGCCGGCCGCGGTGGTCTCGCGGTTCTAGGCGCGCAGTCCGGAACCGTGCGACTGCTACGGTCGCAGGTTCGAATCCTGCCTCGGGCATGGATGTGTGTGATGTCCTTAGGTTAGTTAGGTTTAAGTAGTTCTAAGTTCTAGGGGACTTATGACCACAGCAGTTGAGTCCCATAGTGCTCAGAGCCATTTGAACCATTTGAACCATGACGTTGGAGGCAAACAACAGAGAAAACATATGCGTGTATATCACAATAAACTCAATGATATTGCTCGGTTCGCAGATTTGCATGAGGGGATGGGATTTCCGGCACGACTCCTCACTTCTTGTGCGACAACAGCACCGCTACGTGACTGACTGTATCTGATGTGACAGTACTTGTGAACGCCCAAACTAAGAAGCTATACAACATGCATGAATTGAATAACTGCAGCCACTAAACGTGTAAAGCAACATGGAAAATTCCCTATGTGCTATAGATACAAAGATGGTCACCGTAGACAACTGGTAGACTTGGTTGAATTGCATGCTCATCCCCCTGAAGAATCTGCAACTTTGCGCCCAGGACGCCTGCGCTCAGGCTCCAGCGTTGGAATTAACCTCGATCGCCACCTGTGATGCGTACACGACACCATGTCCGAACGTACTCGTCTCCTCCGAGTTTCGCAACGAACACTGATGTGTAAACCTTGTTTTCCCGAATGAGCTCCTCCCTCGTCTCACAATTTCACTCTAAAATCCTCACTTCCAAAAAGCACTAGCCCTTAGGATTTCCTGTCTTTCATTACCCTCCACTGACAGTAAAGTATTGTTTAGGGAATTTCGCTCTTAAATTCCGGTAGAGGGGCATGAGGAAGCAAAAATTATAAAACAATGTGATATAAATCTTATGGCTAAATAGTTTTATATACCTGTGATATTTGGAAGTGAACCTTGTAAACCTCAGCATGAGCAGTACATAGTAGATCAACATTAAACACACAAACATTAATTCAGCGTGTCCTGGAAATCCCTCAAGAAGATATCCTAAAAGTTCTGTGCCCCTTTGCACAATGTATTCTATGTAAATTACCTACTTGTTTCATTATTTGCTCTGCCAGGATTGAAGCACGATTATGTGATGACGTGCAAATCGATTGTGTCCTACAGGCTTTCAATGTATCGTTTCATCCCGCTGATCGAAAGTGAAGACTGTTATCTGAGATCATGTTATCTACACGTCCTACCTGTGGCAAGAAATCACTGCGCACAGCCCCTGACACAGTCAAAGCTGTTGCTTTCTGCAGTAGAGAGAGTGTGAGAAGTTGTGCGTCAGCTTCACAATCACCATAATGTAGCAGAATCCTCTGAGTGCGCTTGGGAGAGGGTCCATTAAGTTAGTTGTGGCTAACTGTTTCACTTTCTTGGGCACAATAGTGTACAACGGTGCCTGCATTGTTATCGTCGAAAGTTTCGCCTTCTGGTAGCACTTACAAATAGACAAATTTCTCCAAATTCGTCTCTCCATATTATTAAGAAAGTAAAAAGACAAAACATCCTCAGCTTTAGCAAACTTTTCTGGGACCAAACAGCGCATAACTTGGGTGCGTGTACAACATGACTTTGTTAATCAGATCTTTCGTTATAACAGGTGCCATAATGAATCTCTCACGTTGATTCAGTGAAATAAAATTCCTTTGCCCAATAAATCAAACTGCCTAATGGTTGCTTGGCTTTGGTCCTTCCATTTCCGTTTCAGTGCTAAGTGTGCAGGATCCCTGTCCTCCTCTGTACAAATGTCCTTCGTATAGGTAGTCACATAATTTTCAAATGGCATATAATATTCTACCAGTCCCACAGGTGAGTATGACGACGCATCCGCTATGATGTTAGTTTTTCATGGTACACACGTGATAGTAAAGTCGAATTCTTGGAGATGAAATACCCATCTTATTAATCTCTTGAGCATTAGATTTGCTATTAATAGGGATTCCATGGCTTTGTGGTGTGTAAAACCCTAGTCATTCTACCAAATAAAGAAGTATAAACTTTTGAAATCCACAGACTACAGCTAGAGACTCCTGCTCAGTGATTGAATAATTCTTCTCACACTTTGTTAAAACTTACCTATCAAAGGCAGTTCCCTTCTGTATGACATTTCCAATCTGTTTGGTCTCTCGGAAGAGCATAACAACTAACCCTGTAGAGCTTCTTAGTAGTGGACATGACAAGTTGTGTGATGGCTTCAATCTTTTCTGAGTTTAGATATATCCCCTCTGCTGTGATAATGTGCCCCAGAAATTTTACTTTTGAGGTCCTCAAGATTGTTTTGTCGATGTTTGCACTGACAGTATGCTCTTTGAAAGTTCGAAGTATAGCACTCAGAATTTTTTAGTGATCCTCTCAAGATTTCTCAGTTATGGGCAGGTCATCCACCTAGCTTGTCACTTGCTGCTTGAGAGAGCTGCTCAGAATGCTGTTCAAGTCATGCATAAAGGAAGAGGACAAGATATTCAACCCAGAGGGTAGACATCTAAATTGGTAACATCTACCAAACGCTAAGAATGCAGTGTACTTTCTGTATCGTGTGTGCAGTTCTACTTGCCAAAAACTGGAGCGTAAGTAGACAGATGAGAAAACAGGCACTTCGTGAATGTTCTGCTAAAGTTCTTCAACTTTCTTGGGTCCGCCTTTTGCCGGATCTGTTATGGTGTTTGTTTGACATGAGTTTACGAGAAGACAAATGGTACCATCCTTCTCCTCGGCTACCCTGAGCAGGCTGTTATATCTTTCCTGACCAACACTTCATGTTGTTCACATGTTTCTCTGTAGTACCGACGTCATCTGCGTTTGCCCTCATCTTGACTGTCAGCAGAACTTAAGTTTAAACAGTTGATGGGAATCAGTGCTCAAAAAGCATGCTCTTCAAAATGTGCATGAACGACGGAGTTCTTCTGTAGTACGGCGCTGCCTCTCCTAAGGTCAAGTATCGCTTGTCGATAGTCCATTAGGTCCATGACAATGATCAGATCGACTGCCAACGGCAGAAGTACATGAAAGTTTGTTTCTAATGTATAGCCCTGACATATGAATTCCTACCTAGTGTGGAGTGTTACTTCTGCATACTTCTCTAATTGTTTAAAAATTTACAGGAGTCGAACAGACTTTTTAAAACACTCTCCACCACCTTACGCTGGTGCTTCTTTACAAGAGAAACATATTTTCAACGTTTGAGAGTCACACGCAAACATTATGCAAATCAAGTAATTAAATTTCCGCTACAAGTAGGTCGTAGCGCTAAATGTATCTGAGGTCTTGTATGCACCGACGTTTGAGAACACGAACACCCACCTCAACCATAGTGTTTTCACTAAATACACTCCTGGAAATAGAAATAAGAACACCGTGAATTCATTGTCCCAGGAAGGGGAAACTTTATTGACACATTCCTGGGGTCAGATACATAACATGATCACACTGACAGAACCACAGGCACATAGACACAGGCAACAGAGCATGCACAATGTCGGCACTAGTACAGTGTATATCCACCTTTCGCAGCAATGCAGGCTGCTATTCTCCCATGGAGACGATCGTAGAGATGCTGGATGTAGTCCTGTGGAACGGCTTGCCATGCCATTTCCACCTGGCGCCTCAGTTGGACCAGCGTTCGTGCTGGACGTGCAGACCGCGTGAGACGACGCTTCATCCAGTCCCAAACATGCTCAATGGGGGACAGATCCGGAGATCTTGCTGGCCAGGGTAGTTGACTTACACCTTCTAGAGCACGTTGGGTGGCACGGGATATATACGGACGTGCATTGTCCTGTTGGAACAGCAAGTTCCCTTGCCGGTCTAGGAATGGTAGAACGATGGGTTCGATGACGGTTTGGATGTACCGTGCACTATTCAGTGTCCCCTCGACGATCACCAGTGGTGTACGGCCAGTGTAGGAGATCGCTCCCCACACCATGATGCCGGGTGTTGGCCCTGTGTGCCTCGGTCGTATGCAGTCCTGATTGTGGCGCTCACCTGCACGGCGCCAAACACGCATACGACCATCATTGGCACCAAGGCAGAAGCGACTCTCATCGCTGAAGACGACACGTCTCCATTCGTCCCTCCATTCACGCCTGTCGCGACACCACTGGAGGCGGGCTGCACGATGTTGGGGCGTGAGCGGAAGACGGCCTAACGGTGTGCGGGACCGTAGCCCAGCTTCATGGGGACGGTTGCGAATGGTCCTCGCCGATACCCCAGGAGCAACAGTGTCCCTAATTTGCTGGGAAGTGGCGGTGCGGTCCCCTACGGCACTGCGTAGGATCCTACGGTCTTGGCGTGCATCCGTGCGTCGCTGCGGTCCGGTCCCAGGTCGACGGGCACGTGAACCTTCCGCCGACCACTGGCGACAACATCGATGTACTGTGGAGACCTCACGCCCCACGTGTTGAGCAATTCGGCGGTACGTCCACCCGGCCTCCCGCATGCCCACTATACGCCCTCGCTCAAAGTCCGTCAACTGCACATACGGTTCACGTCCACGCTGTCGCGGCATGCTACCAGTGTTAAAGACTGCGATGGAGCTCCGTATGCCACGGCAAACTGGCTGACACTGACGGCGGCGGTGCACAAATGCTGCGCAGCTAGCGCCATTCGACGGCCAACACCGCGGTTCCTGGTGTGTCCGCTGTGCCGTGCGTGTGATCATTGCTTGTACAGCCCTCTCGCAGTGTCCGGAGCAAGTATGGTGGGTCTGACACACCGGTGTCAATGTGTTCTTTTTTCCATTTCCAGGAGTGTATATCAGGTGGAAAAATCCAACCGATCACACACACTCGCGATTGCCAAGAGCGCGTCGTCCGCCGAATACCGTTTGGCGGAACCCGGTCGTCCGCCACCGGCACGGACATCGCACCGTCTCGCGGGCGCCGCTCAGGAGAGCACGGCACACGTGTCGGCTGTGCCGGCAGATGCACGCCCATCCCCCAGCATCCACACGCCGACCCTACCGCTCGTTCAGAAGTCGGAGAGACTGTCACCAAGCAGTCAATTACAAGGGGGGAATAATCGTCCAGGGAAAAAGCCCGTCATTTTGAATCTTCTCACGCAACACACACGTCCGATTCTGTCGCCACCCACCCAGCACACTGGTCACTTGTTTACCCCCTCTGCCGCGGCCAACAGCTGACAGGCCGGCGCATTCTTTGTACCTAGCCGCCCGTCACAGGCTGAGATGATCCGTGACTTCCGGTCGCCGACTCCTCGTAAACACTCATGCCGCCAGCGAATTTCTCACGCGAAGTGTAGATTTCTCCCTTTCGTACGAGTTATTTTCGGAGAGAGAAGAAATCGGAGCATTCACGTTTTCTCATCTATAAAGTATCGTTACTTGTTGGGGAAATCCTGTAAGAATATGGCATAGACTATGTTTCATCTAAGTATTGTCTCGTCAGGTGAAAAGAATCGGCCCTAATCAGCTTCACTTCCTGCATCTTAGGACTAGAATATTAATTAATTTATTTATATATGTTTGGCTCCTGACGGAGTGCTAAGCTCTACCTCAGTCACAGGATGCCTCGTCACTTTCGATCTCCCTTTGATTGACCAAATGCTGTGCCACATAACGAAGTCTCTTAAGGTAACAGCAAGGAGAAATCCTGTGCAAGCTTCTTCATCTCCCAGTACCTACTGCAACCAACATCCTTCTGAATCTGTTTAGTGTATTCATCTCTTGGTCTCCCTCTACGATTTTTAACCTCCACGCTGCCCTCCAATACTAAATTGGTGATCCCATGATGCCTTAGAACATGTCCTACCAACCGATCTCTTCTTCTAGTCAAGTTGTGCCACAAACTTCTCTTCTCCTCAATCCTATTCAATACTTCCTCATTAGTTATGTGATCTACCCATCTAATCTTCCACATTCTTCTGTAGCACCACATTTCGAAAGATTCTATTCTCTTCTTGTCCAAACTATTTATCGTCCATGTTTCACTTCCATACATGGCTACACTCCATACAAATACTTTCAGAAATGACTTCCTGACACTTAAGTCTATACTCGATGTTAACAAATTTCTCTTCTTCAGAAACGCTTTCCTTACCATTGCCAGTCTCCATTTTATATCCTCTCTACTTCGACCATCATCAGTTATTTTGCTCCCCAAACAGCAAAACTCCTTTACTACTTTAAGTGTCTCATTTCCTAATCTAATTCCCTCAGCATCACCTGACTTAATTCGACTACATTCCATTATCCTCGTTTTGCTTTTGTTGATGTTCATCTTATACCCTCCTTCCAAGACACTATCCGTTGCGTTCAACTGCTCTTCCAAGTCCTTTGCTGTCTCTGACAGAATTACGATGTCATCGGCGAACCTAAAAGTTTATATTTCTTCTCCATGGATTTTAATACCTACTCCGAATTTTTCTTTTGTTTCCTTTACTGCTTGCTCAATGTACAGATTGAATAACATCGGGGAGAGACTACAACCCTGTCTCACTCCCTTCCCAACCACTGCTTCCCTTTCATGTCCCTCGACTCTTATAACTGCCATCTGGTTTCTGTACAAATTGTAAATATCCTTTCGCTCCCTGTATTTTACCCCTGCCACCTTCAGAATTTAAAAGAGAGTATTCCAGTCAACATTGTCAAAAGCTTTCTCTAAGTCTACAAATGCTAGAAACGTAGGTTTGCCCTTCCTTAATCTTTCTTCTAAGATAAGTCGTAGGGTCAGTATTGCCTCACGTGTTCCAACATTTCTACGGAATCCAAACTGATCTTCCACTAGGTCGGCTTCTACTAGTTTTTCCATTCGTCTGTAAAGAATTCGCGTTAGTATTTTCCAGCTATGACTTATTAAACTGATAGTTCGGTAATTTTCACATCTGTCAACACCTGCTTTCTTTGGGATTGGAATTATTATATTCTTCTTGAAATCTGAGGGTATTTCGCCTGTTTCATACATCTTGCTCACCAGATGGTAGAGTTTTGTCAGGGCTGGCTCTCCCAAGGTCGTCAGTAGTTCCAATGGAATGTTGTCTACTCTGGGGACCTTGTTTCGACTCAGGTCTTTCAGTGCTCTGTCAAACTCTTCACGCAGTATCGTATCTCCCATTTCATCTTCATCTACATCCTCTTCCATTTCCATAAGATTGTCCTCAAGTACATCGCCCTTGTATAGACCCTCCATATACTCCTTCCACCTTTCTGCTTTCCCTTCTTTGCTTAGAACTGGGTTTCCATCTGAGCTCTTGATGTTCATACAAGTGGTTCTCTTATCTCCAAAGGTCTCTTCAATTTTCCTGTAGGCAGTATCTATTTTACCCCGTAGTGAGGTAAGCCTCTACATCCTTACATTTGTCCTCTAGCCATCCCTGCTTAGTCATTTTGCACTTCCTGTCGATCTCATTTTTGAGACGTTTGTATTCCTTTTTGCCTGCTTCATTTACTGCATTTTTATATTTTCTCCTTTCATCAATTTAATTCAATATTTCTTCTGTTACCCAAGGATTTGTACTAGCCCTCGTCTTTTTACCTACTTGATCCTCTGCTGCCTTCACTACTTCATCCCTCAAAGCTACCCATTCTTCTTCTACTGTAGTTCTTTCCCCCATTCCTGTCAATTATTCCCTTATGCTCTCCCTGAAACTCTGTACAACCTCTGGTTCTTTCAGTTTATCCAGTTCCCATCCCCTTAAATTCCCACCTTTTTGCAGTTTCTTCAGTTTTAATATACAGTTCATAACCAATAGATTGTGGTCAGAGTCCACATCTGCCCTGGAAATGTCTTACAATTTAGTACCTGGTTCCTAAATCTCTGTCTTAGCATTATATAATCTATCTGAAACCTGTCAGGATCACTTATAACTTCGGTAATACCGTACATTTGATTGTATTACGATGGTCATCTCTCCCTGGACAGGTGGGTGACTGAAATTTCGTTAAAAGATATCACCACAACGAAAAAACACCCCATTACGCTGTTAATAGTCCATTGTAAGAAGTGTATTCCCAGCGCATGACAAACATTCTCCCTGCAAGTTTCTCTCCGATAAGCTATGATGACAAACTGCAAGGTCATAAAACAACTACTGTGCACACCAAAGAAGAAATCGATTATTTGTAACACGAACACTTCACAGGTTTCGGGAGGTGTATGACGCCTGTTGTTGGCAAAGTTCAAGCTCAATTTCGGTTCGGAAATTATGACAGTCATATAAAATGATCGTCGGCAGCTGACGAGGAAACAGCGACATTTTACGAGAAAATAAACACCACGATCAGTAGCCAGAGGAGGTGTAACAGTCTCATCACAGTCTAGCACTGCCCCTGTTAATCTTCTTGTTGCACACATAAGTCGTGGCCCGATGTTAGGCTGTGTTTCTTATATGCGGAATAATATGGCCGTTTCGGCTTGGCATCACGTCCCTAGAATGCGTCATCTTTCCAGTATTAGGGTGTATGTATGTAGCATCAGTCCACTCTTCTCCAGAACACGTATTTTTATTGATTTCATGGTATTGTTTCTCATATTGTATGCATTCACAGTCAATTTCTGTAATTTTGCTACGATTTCGCGATTTTATGTATTTCATCATATTTCCTCACATTTTACGTATTTCACGTCAATTTTTGGTGATTGTAACATGTTTCCTAGACTTTTTACCGATTTTATGCCGTTTTTCATATTTTTCCCCGTTTTCAAAATTTGTATGCTCATATTGCTCAAGTATCCATGTGTTGTTTGACTTTCTACGAGAATATTTGCGCGTCTTATACAAGAGCCTACAAAAAAGGCTCCCGCCTCTTCCCTATGATCCACAAGCATGCATTTTGGATGGGACGATCATGAAAAGTCGCTTTGTACCTATATGGGGCTCAACGAGTAGTGCAGATCATGAATGTATTGCAAAATCAACTTCTGCAAACAGTTCCGTGTACTTCTCCGACCCATCAGAGAGCTTATCTGCAGACTCATGTAATGCTGCACTTGATGGAAACTCAAAGTCTGGCAACAGTTCTGCATGTTCATTTGACTTACACTCAGTCGTGTAGGGTTCTGCAACAGGGAGTTGACGTGTGTACAGAGTAGATTTCTGTTGCTGCTGTTATTTTTCTGTGAGTATATGCTCTTATTGCTTACCAGATGTGCTTCATTATTTCTGTTCATACCTTCAAACTCTGATGCACACCCACAACCCTTCCAGGCATCTACATACTATAGATTTTGGGGATTTGCTTTTATTACCCCAGTTATAATCTATTCGTTAGTTGACAGTGTGTCGACTGCAGGTTGCAGCTTGGGCCGTAAGAATTCCCCTTCTCTCTCTCTCTCTCTCCCCGGTAGCGTCATTTACAGATGAACTAATTGTTAAACAGCTGTTAAAGCATCACTGCAAATGGACTACTTCCCTCTTTTTGGATATCCAAACTGCGTCAGCTCTCCGTTTGTCCGAAGCGTAAGTCAATAGGGACACTATATCCTAAGGAGAGATGTAAACCTCCGCCTGTGCGTTTCGAGACGTTGGTTCACAGACGCAAATGGGAAGTAGCCTCTTAAGACATACAGAGACAGAAAGCGAGTCTGAAGTTTCCCAATCAACAGAATGTCGCCACTCGATGCCCTGTTTGGGGCTGCGAGGTCAAAGAAGGCTGACATCTGGTCCATGGTCGGTGGTATTTAGTATCTTGACCTGCAATTAGGACACTGGTAAGTTTTTGAGCTTCGTTGTGGCGCCCGGACGATAGACACACACGCGAGAGGACCATAACGGTAGCTACTATACCACACTTTATTCCATTCCTTGGTGCTTACAGTTATTACGTCTTGGGAGGTTCTCTTCATTATGACAACGTACCAGAAAACGAAAGTATTATGATAAAAGTATATCAGCTGCATGACGATGAACGTGTAAATTGTAGACTGCTATCGAAGCTTTCTCGATAAACCTAATGGTTGCTGGTTGCTGTCGAACGATATAAGCACTCAGTATCATAATTTGCCTTGTCTCTGTTTTGTTTTTTGTTTTTCTTTCTGTAAATATGAGGTCCTTTCTTACAAGTTACCTGTACGTCAGATTTCCCGTTCCGTCTGGAACTCCCCAGTAATTCTGTGTCGGCTTCAGGTGTGCAACTTGCTTACATTAACGCACACGTAATAAATCTCTATCACACGTGTAATTCGAAATGGTGTTGCTGTTAATAGCTCAAAAAAGTCACCTTCTTGATTTTCCGTTTTAGGTAACACGTAACGCTAAAACACGGTCGATAAACGAAAGTAAACAGAATAAGTGTAGTACATAAGCTTCACTTCAACGTTTTCTGCAGGTGTGGAGACCAACTTCGATTAGACACACAGCACCTGTCAACTCAAGTTGCGACATGCAGGTGCAGCAAGGTTTTCCAACGATCGAAGAATATACTTAAAACCTATATTTTTCGCGTTTCACATCACAACTTTTTTATAAAACGAGTAATTAATTGTAGTTCGTAATAAGCACCATCAGCCAATACCGTTTTCACCAATGCCGACTCGACATGTTTAACAAACTGTGTAATCTCGTCTAAAGATGGTTATTGCGAACCGAAATTAATTACCTCATGTATTAAAAAAAACCCGTGATGTGTAAAGCGAATAAAACATAAAACTATCTACATGATCACTAAATTCCACTGAAATCCATTACCGAGTGTAAATTACCAAGTCAAATTAATAAAAAAACAGTCGCTATCATATTTTAATCTATTATCACTTGAGCTCTATGCGTTGCTAACTACCTCACATAGCGGTGCGGTCTTCATCCTGAACGTGTAGCTGTAGCGACCCACAACGTATCACTTGCAATATGCTGTCATTACAAAAAGTACAGGGGGGGGGGGAAATAGGTTCAAAAATGGTTCAAATGGCTCTGAGCACTATGGGACTCAACTGCCGAGGTCATTAGTCCCCTAGAACTTAGAACTAGTTAAACCTAACTAACCTAAGGACATCACAAACATCCATGCCCGAGGCAGGATTCGAACCTGCGACCGTAGCGGTCTTGCGGTTCCAGACTGCAGCGCCTTTAACCGCACGGCCACTTCGGCCGGCGGGGGAAATAGGGAAACACCTTAGACGTACCACATTAACATGCCTAATGCGCTGTAGGAACACCGTTCGCATTGAAAACAGTTTATAGTCGTCTCAGAATGGATAAACACAGTTCCGGTATGGTTTTCAAGGAAATCTCTTACCATTTTGTAAAAAAAAGAGTGGCAACTTCAGGCAACGATGATGAAGGTGGATAGCGACCACGGCTCCTGCAAAGCCTCGTCAATATTGACATCTGGTGACTTTGATGTCCAGGGGAGATCCGACAACTCATCCTCACGCTCACACAACCAGTCCTGGACGATGCGGGCTGTGTGAACAGGAGTAATGGCGTCTTAGAGCACAGCATCGCCATTGTGGAACAAATATTGTACAATGGGAGGGACCTGATCAGCCAAAATGATAACATAACCTTTGATAGTAATGTGAGTTTGCAGAGTAATCATGGGGACCATGGAATATCACGATAAGGCTCCCCAAGCCATCAGTGCCCTGCCATGTTTCACTCGTTGTTGTTGTTGTTGTTGTGGTCTTCAGTCCTGAGACTGGTTTGATGCAGCTCTCCATGCTACTCTATCCTGTGCAAGCTTCTTCATCTCCCAGTACCTACTGCAACCTACATCCTTCTGAATCTGCTTAGTGTATGCATCTCTTGATCTCCCCCTACGATTTTTACCCTCCACGCTGCCCTCCAATACTAAATTGGTGATCCCTTGATGCCTCAGAACATGTCCTACCAACCGATCCCTTCTTCTGGTCAAGTTGTGCCACAAACTCCTCTTCTCCGCAATCCTGTTCAGTACCTCCTCATTAGTTATGTGATCTACCCATCTAATCTTCAGCATTCTTCTGTAGCACCACATTTCGAAAGCTTCTATTCTCTTCTTGTCCAAACTGGTTATCGTCCATGTTTCACTTCCATACATGGCTACACTCCATACAAATACTTTCAGAAAAGACTTCCTGACACTTAAATCTAGATGTTAACAAATTTCTCTTCTTCAGAAACGCTTTCCTTGCCATTGCCAATCTACATTTTATATCCTCTCTACTTCGACCATCATCAGTTATTTTGCTCCCCAAATAGCAAAACTCCTTTACTACTTTAAGTGTCTCATTTCCTAATCGAATACCCTCAACATCACCCGACTTAATTCGACTACATTCCATTATCCTTGTTTTGCTTTTGTTGATGTTCATCTTATATCCTCCCTTCAAGACACCATCCATTCCGTTCAACTGCTCTTCCAAGTCCTTTGCTGTCTCTGACAGAATTACAATGTCATCGGCGAACCTCAAAGTTTTTATTTCTTCTCCATGGATTTTAATACCTACTCCGAATTTTTCTTTTGTTTCCTTTACTGCTTGCTCAATATACAGATTGACTAACATCGGGGAGAGGCTACAATCCTGTCTTACTCCCTTCCCAACCACTGCTTCCCTTTCATATCCCTCGACTTTTATAACTGCCATCTGGTTTCTGTACAAATTGTAAATAGCCTTTCGCTCCCTGTATTTTACCCCTGCCACCTTTAGAATTTGAAAGAGAGTATTCCAGTCAACATTGTCAAAAGCTTTCTCTAAGTCTACAAATGCTAGAAACGTAGGTTTGCCTTTCCTTAATCTTTCTTCTAAGATAAGTCGTAAGGTCAGCATTGCCTCACGTGTTCCAGTATTTCTACGGAATCCAAACTGATCTTCCCCGAGGTCAGCTTCTACTAGTTTTTCCATTCGTCTGTAAAGAATTCGTTTCACTCCTGTGACGTAAATTCGGCCAGAAGTTGGAAACAGTGTGAAACAAGACTCATTCAATAAATGACATTCATCCATTACTCCACAGTCCAGGTTATATGGGTCCGGAACTACATGTTCATGTTGGAATACCAGCTCGCTCAGCAATTCTCTGCTTCTTTGGCTCTCTTCGTGTTGTTTCGATGCTGACGGGGTTCGCAGGTGTGACAGTCAATTCTGCAGTGACTATTGCAGCCGTTAGTCTCTTATTTTTGAGCACAATCCTTCCTCAGTAATCGTCCGTGATGGTCACTCAACCTACATTTTCGTCCGCGATGTGACTTAGTAGATGATGGTTTACACTTTCCCAGTTTCGGAAACCCTCACCATACAAGCAGCAAGAATTTGCCCACGTTCGAATGGATTGCTCGGACACCATGCACTCACGGGTACACAGAACAGTGTCCCGACCACAACTGACGCTTGCAACATATCAAGGACAGCACGCAGGGGCCGTTCGTGGTCAAATACAACAGCGCAACCTGCAGGCTTGACTAGCATCTGTATTACTGTTCAAACAAACATTTCTCGTTATGTTTGTGTATTACTCTCCCCCTGGTAGCTGAGTGGTCAGCGCGACGGGTTGTCATACCTAACAGCCCGGGTTCGATTCCCGGGTGGGTCAGAGATTTTCTCCACTCAAGGACTGGGTGTTGTGTTTTCCTTATCATCATCATTTCATCCTCATCGACGCGCAAGTCGAAAGACTGGCACCAGGCGAACGGTCTACCCGATGGGAGGCCATAGCCACATGGCATTTATTACACTCCAACCGCATTATCTCTGCTGCTCTATTAATGTAACTGCTTTTGGAATTTCATTCCGATTTCACACGCATTTGTTAATAATAGAATTTACATAGTAAATTGAAAAAAAGGCATTTTATTTTTAACAAAATTGTGTATTGATAAGAAGCACACTGGGCCAAGAAAATTATCTACCTCCAGAAGACAGCCGGCAGAAATGTCCGAGCGGTTCTAGACGCTTCAGTCTGGAACCGCGCGACCGCTACAGTCGCAGGTTCGAATCCTGCCTCGGGCGTGGATGTGTGTGATGACCTTAGGTTAGTTAGGTTTAAGTAGTTCTAAGTTCTAGGGGATTGATGACCTCAGATGTTAAGTCCCATAGTGCTCAGAGCCATTTGAACATTTGAATCCAGAAGACACCACGCCATTACCCTGCAGTTTCGCTTCTAACTTTGGTAATAACCTCAGTTTGACGGTGAATGGGGTCCATAGTTTAATTCAGATAAGCCATATCCAGATGACGTCACTGATGACAAGATCTTGTATAGCAACTATATTATATTATGTATATTATTGATTGATACTTTTCAAGTGCTGTTCCCAATAGTCTCAAGTATTTCCTATCAGATTATGATCAGATTATTTATTGCACGAGACCAGATGTTGTAAGTAGTGGAACAATGGTGGCGTCATGCACTCTCCATTGTTGCCAAATCTATTCAAGGTGGCGGATCCAAGATGGCGGCGATATGATGCAATGGCGTCATGGTGGGAAGTTCAAATTTTGGCGGGAAGATAAGTCAACTGGGCTACCTCCACTAATCTAATCCCCTCCCCCCTCCCCTGCCCCCCCCCCGCCAGAAAATGGTGGGAAGTTCAATTTCCAGTAGGGCAATGCAACACACCATGGCTACCTCCAGTAATCTAAGAAATGGCGGGAAAATGGGTCACTAGGCTACCTCCACTAACCTAAGTCACCCCAGCTGTCACCTCTTCCTAGGAATTGGCAGCGAAAGGACTCAGCCTGTGTTGGATAGGATGATGTAAGTCTTCATTTAAACAGTCTTTATTTAAACAATTTGTGGAAGTACCTCTATCCAGTGTGTTCACCATTAGGTCTGGAGTCGAACTGACCTAGTACACAGTACTGCCACCAGAGGGTGCCATTGTCCCTCCCATGACATAATCCAATTTGGCGGTCTGTAGGGGAAAAATGGTGGGAAAAGGACTCAGCCTGTGCTGGTCTGCTGGAGAGAGGAAGATGTCTACTTTATTTATTTTGGAACAATTTATTTAATAACGGATTTCACGTAGTTCATTTATTACACTGATACAAAATACTCGCTCTGACATGCTTGAGGTCACAATGCAAGTTTGAAGATCTGCAAACTACTTGTAAATCACCGAAATAATGCAGTACACTGATGTGCAGAGATGCAAACAACTCCTATATTGTCAAAATAACGCATGTAAAAGGCTCGTCAAACACGCTTGCTAATCGTCAACTGTTGAAATCATACACTACACATCCTGTACACCAGTTCACAAAATAATGCGACAGACACGAAACCAAATGGTAAATTTCCAAAAAATAATGCATATGTAACACCATTCAAACACACTCACAACGCTTAAACAACCAAAACTAAGGCAGTGCACACTGTTCCAATGCATGCACGCACTTTGCAGAGCCAGCCAGATTCAAGCCAGGGCCGGAGTGTAAGCCATTGCTATCGAGCCGCTGCTGACAGCAAGTGAAAGTCACATCTATTTTTGGGTATACAGTTAGAGTTCTTTGAGTGTTATACTGATGACACATGTCTATGTAACTAAGCACCAAGTTACCCTCTGGACCACTCACACGTGTTCACCATTGCTGTCATGATCCCTCCCTCTACCTGAGGTCCAGTGAAGACCTAAGCGCCGAGTGACTTAACTTTGCAGACACTGCAGATATCTGTTCCATTACTTCCCAGAATAGCACAGGGTGCATTGTTCCCAGCGATTCTAATGTGACATCCGAGACGCCTCCAGCTGCATATGTGCTTACTCAGCCACCATGCATAAGTGCGAGTCCAGCCCAGGCCTAATTGTCAAGCAGAAGATGCCTGTGTAGCTACTCACCCACACAGGCTCAGTTAAATGTTAAACTGATGTCTCATGTCTATATAAATTACAACCAAGCCCCCTCTGGACGCACTATGGAAACCTTCTGCAATGCTTTCAGAAATTGTTAATGAAAATAGTCCAGAATAACACTAAATGCATTCTTCCTGATGCTCCTAACGTCAGTGCCCGTCCATCAGATATTAACCTGTCACGGATATCGTAAAGTGTCCCACAAATAGTTAACGGTAGCTTTTGTATGAGCTTTCGTGGTGTCTCAGTATGTCTGCATGGGAATTCTTACCCTAACAGAACTTGTTTACGAAAACAGCGCAGAATAACGCCGAATGCATTCCTCCTGATGGTTCTAACTTGGCACCCCATCCATCATGAGTTACCCTTCCTGGAAATCGTTAAGTCCTGCTTTCAACAAACTTCTCGGAAACGGTAAGCATTCTCACCGCTATGTAGAGGCTCCTATGTCCTGGCACAAAGACTGTCTTCTGAATGAATGGAGCATTATGAGTGGCTCTTATTCAATTTACCTGCTGAATTACTGATGCCACTGGTGTGGAAGCACTGTCAACCTTTTTTTTCTTTCTGCTGACAAAACTTTTAGCAGCAAAAAACTATTTTGTACAGATCACCATATTGCACCAACAATTAAACCCTGCAAAGTGGCCTATGGATTGTCAAATATGGAAAGACTCTTACTCAATTATGCCACTCTGCCACTGGGGGCAGGAGCTTGAATATTAGAGCGTGAAACCGATCTCCAACCCAGTATATCACCATGTACCGTGTCGATGTAGTAAACATACAATTCATATCCTGCACCATAAAAAATCGCCCCTTCTACATCATTCATGTAGCTATCGACCACCAGACACTCACACATATACTCCGAAGACAGACAGCATAAACACATGGACGGTATGTATACTCCTCACTGCACAAGATGTTTCCCATTAAGTCAGGCAGTCATCCACCACCGGCGCATGACCAGAGCGCCATCAGTGTACCAAAAACACTCTTGGAACTGTTCTACAAATTCGGGGTCAGTTCCCCTTGGCACAAATGCATTACTGTTTTTGGTCCTGATCAGCTTGCTTGCTTTACTGCGCCAATATCCAGACTCTGGGATTACAAGAACATATGCAATTTCACTTGGTTTGCTAGAATATCACTCAATTTTCGCGATACTCCTCGATATTAAGCACACAGCAATATCACTCGCACAGTATAATTCCGAAGATATAGACTAGAAATTATTTCTCTAGAAACCTGAAACTTTAGCAAGGTGGAGCCTGTTGTAAATCACTGAGTAACTAGAAACTTATCCCGTCTGCGAAGACCTTTAATTGAAACCTCCAAAAAGTAGAGAAACTGATATATCCTCTCACGAAATCTGATGTTGGTGATATAACAGACTCCAAATCATCCTTATAATTTACAGAGTCAGCTAGAGAACCAGCGAACGTGTCCTCCACCCGTCTTTCACCTGCTAGATGCACTCAACACACACCGCAATCGATGTTCTCTCAACCAAATAAAGATGGGGAAATGTCAAAAAGCAGTCAATTTGACAATTTACATGGGAGGGAATAATGGTCCAGCGCAAACATATGTCCATACTGAATCTACTCAAATTTCCACACAATCGTGAAAGCTCTCCAACATGTACTAAGTATTAGTTCGCTATTCGGCCGCATAGAGGACAACATGGTTAATTCATCTACAGTCCTGCATCCCAACAGGCCTTTCCATTTGGACGGCTCCTGCTGTTAATGGGAAATGTGAATCGTTCCCACCACAAGCCACCGCCAGCGCACC
This sequence comes from Schistocerca nitens, assembly GCF_023898315.1. Lineage (NCBI taxonomy): Eukaryota > Metazoa > Arthropoda > Insecta > Orthoptera > Acrididae > Schistocerca > Schistocerca nitens. Next base: position 572,168,547 of record NC_064621.1, on the reverse strand, counting down.
TCGCACCCCTAGACATAATCGTCCTAGGAAATCGGTCACATATGTATTTGATCACTATACTTACAATTAAATGTTACATTTGCTGTCTCAGTTGAACGACATTCAACAATGAGGAAAGTATCTGAAATACACCCTGCCGACAGATGTGGCTCTGGAAATAGAAATATCTGTACCATTCTTATGATCTAACGTACTCTTCCCTTTGCTATCACAGTATTCCACGTCAAATCCATACTTTCCTTACGACTGGACATAGACATTTTCTTTGCACATGTCAGAACACAAACACATACTTGATAAGCCTGATGCTCAAGGCGAAACTATTATGCATCCCCTACTACTGAGTATAATACTTGGCCAATAACTAATTGCTGGTGATACGAAATAATACTGACCAAAAATCAGCGATGAGTGGACAGGTCTCAAAAACTTTTCTTGCGAGTGGTACCACTGTGCTTTAGAAAGAGAGCTATAATCGTCTTATAAACAGCTAGACGTTAAAAAACACAATCGCAACAACTATTTTATATTACTGTCACGAGTGGTCTTGGTTCTACAGATGCATACAAGTATCCATGTTAAAAGCTATACTGGCTTTATAAATCGAGGTATGGCACGTGGCAATGAAGTGGTTTTTTCAGATAAATACTGCGATACCAAATATAGTATCAGACCAACAGTGTGGTTACATGTCACCAACGGTACAACCTCGTAATAAAATTACCGAATGTAGACAGTGATTCGGCTGAAGAACGTGGTATGAAACCATATATGACACTCCCTCCCGCCGCCGCTAGATATTTCAGTTTCTAACACATTCTGTCTCAATGCAACATCAGAGGTGCCATAATATATCGACTGGGTTATAGACGATGGTTGATTGAGAAGGATCACAAACAGTAGACGGTGGGCTGATTGAGGTTGTAAGAAATGTACGCTAGCTTTTCAGATCTCTAGTGCTACGCTTTTTGATAGAAATGGTGTCTATGATTTGGAATCAAGTCTTTCCATTCAACAACATACCTGCGTTGTATCTGATGGAGAATTCCTTTAATGATTACAGCCACTAGTGAATCATATTTCTGGCACTGTAATATCTCGAAACGAGTCACCTTTTTCGAATCTATCTGCTACAGTAAAATTTTAGATAGTTCCTATGCCTCTTGCTGCTGTTCCCATTTCTGTAGCTTTGTGCATGTGATCGTTCCAATGTAAGTCGGAACTGAGCAGACGTCGGAGAGAGCTACCTGCAACCTGTGTAGAAACAGAGTGACCCGAGCTAGTGTGACAGAACTGTGTTTTGATTATTCGGTGGAAAAGGGAACAAGATGTCGTAGCTCCGCCAACAGTGTACGATGTTTAAGGTCAGTGCCAAGCGAATCCTGCTCCTGCAACATGAGGTAGTTTAAAAGACAGTATAGGAACTGGGAGCAGGATGAGGATTTTGGTACTGTATTGTGAAACATCCCCAAACTTCATACAGAAACTGCAGTCCAAGCAGATCTGTGCCCCTCAGGTCCCATTTATGCTTGTCATCCCAACGTGCTATCATCATTATTCTGTACCAACCAACAGAGAAAAATTACTTACTATAAAAGCTACACTAACTTCATCCTAGAGAGAACACCGCAAGATTTTTACTGCATTCTCTCCTCCCATATATCGAAAACAAATACTGGCTGTGTGCTGGCATCAAGCACATGTGACGATCCTATTAAATATACAGCTATTGATCCATTGCACAGACATGTGTAAAGTTGCATAGCATGTATTGTAGGAGGATTTCCATATCCCACAAACTATACAATAAGTCGCAAGAGACGCTCCCTGTGACCCTGTGTCATCGTTTAAAACATTACGTTTTCTCCTGGAACACGCTTTGTACACTGCCATACGTTTTGTTTTTCTGCCAGGACTTCAAGGTACGTGTCAGGTTCTAAACTGACATTAACACGTTCTGATCCATTGCTCCTCACAGAAAACTAGACATTGCACGGTGTAAGTCATGTTGTTAATGCTGCTACCGCAACACATCAAACGCACTGGATTATTTTTAATAAAAGACATTTACAACATAAAGGAACTGGAAGAGTTTGGCCGTGTTTTGGAGAGTTTCTAAACTGCTGTCCAAAGGTGATCAACGACCCTTACGTTTAATCTCATCTGTCACAGTGATGGAAAAGCTAATGGCTCTGCATTCCATTTCGACTGATTTCTCATATTGCAGTCATGTACGCAATCACTGTTTCGGTGCTAGCCATCCCAAGAAGGTGTTGGCGCTCCACCAAAACTCTTTCTCCATCTCAAACAAGCAATGTCAGTCAATCATTATGTGTAACCAACAGCGTACCAGTGGGTGGATGGGGTGGAAAAGACACCATTTATGTACTGTAATAATAAGAATCACAGTTGATAGTGCAAACTATTTTAGTAATTTTACAGAAATTTCAACACCGACCAATGATACAACAGCATGTTACCCAATTTCCGTATAACTGCTAAACGGTCCCTTCTCTACTTTGTGAGTACCTTTGTAAATGTAGAAATATGACTGTGCAGTACATCCATTCACTGTTAATTCACGAACATATACATCATCAGAGAATACCATACTTTGCTCTACATATTTCTAGCACATCAAGCATAGTGCATAATTTATGATCTATCTCTATGTGGATGGGTGTCACAGAGCATTCTCGCAGTCTTAGGATAAAATTAAGGACTGAAAGGCCCGCTTACACTGTCTTTGACCAACTTGCTCTGCAACATCGTTACCGATTTAATCTGCAGCTGACCAGAAGTAGAGCGCTACAGTCTGCATCTCGTGAATGAATGGAGCTTTCGGAGTCCTATCAGTCATGTGTAATGCAGAGCTGTTAACAGTACAGTGTAAGAAACAGATTTCCAGTGCATGACATACATCCTTCCGGCAGGTTTCTCTACGATAAACTATGGTAACAAACTGAAAAATGAAAAAAACTTCTTCCTTAAAATATCATTTCTGTGAGATACACACACAGTGTAGCTTTTCAGAGATTATAGCATCCACTGTCCTAATCCGATCATGGTTCAGAAATTATACTATGCTCGCATCCGTCCTATATAAAATGGTCATTAGTAATGGTAAATACCTCTTGCAAGGAAACAGATAAACGCATAGCAGCAGCGTCCAACATGTGAAATTACACGTCACGCCACCAATAACTCTGTAAACAGGACATTTGTCAAGCAGAAGTATAGATGGGGATTGCAGTGTCTCACAAACACCCATCGCTAACTTAAAATCTTTTAGTTATGAAACCGAAGTCTCGATTTGATACCCAAGATGCTACAAGTGAATGGAGTACATCGCATAAATCTCCATTAGTTTATGGGAATGTGTCGAAACAGGATGGTCACGTTTCATCACACATGAGATAGAAGTCCTCTGATGATGGAGAGGTTTTGCTGTTAACAATCGCAAGTAGAGATGCTCTAAGTCAAATACAGATCACGTGGTTGTAAACGAGTCCAACGCTAGCTATGTCATGCGACTGATGCATCCTGACAGAACAGTGGAAAAATAGTCAAATGACCTGCGCCAACATCTCCCTCCCTCTCTAGAAGCATCATCAGTATGCTATTAAATCGTACCTCATTACAGCTCCATCTCAATCATTCACCCCGTCCACTCTCTGTTATCCTTTAACGCAGATGCACGTAAGTTTAGACGCAGATGGTTCTCTGTTTTCCTTAAAAGTGTCAAATACAGTAATCAACTCCCATGTGTCACTGTTACCTCAATAGACATACAGTAGAATACTGCCTCTATGGAAAAAAAGTAACTGTTTTCCTTCTTCCCTTCGCTTCCGTGTTGACATTTTCTCGGATTCCTCTTGCTTTAGCATACTTGTTCCCATGTACAAGAATTGTTCTGCCCCAACCAGAAGACACTCAATTACTTCCTCGATTTATCCACATTTCAGAGCATTTTCCCTCAATTTATATGTCAATCATTTTACGCAATTCTATCGATTTTTTATGTCACTTCTACCTATGTGATCATGACATTACCTCTCGTTCCGTGTTCTAAAACTACTTGTAAATGTAGAACAACTGCCAACACCTAGCGCAAATTCACCATTTTTCTGATCGGGAGGCATAGTATAGCACTGTACGTGATTGCATCCAGTCGCCTACACCCACATATTCCACATTTACAGTACGTTTGCTCTGTTTTCTGTATGTGTGTGTATGTGCATGTGTTGCGGATGGCTCCCAGGACCCAGTCTTCCCGCTGGTGGACCCAACTTCAAACATAGTACACGTCTTCAGATGTAACACATGGTTGGTCCACCTGTGAGCCCTCTCCCAGATGTGACGTGTGGTGGATCTGCCTCCGAACATCAGTCTGGATATATGGAGAATTGCTAGATCCACATTTGAACACTAACTTGGATGTGGTATATTGTGGATTTGCATCCCAACATCGCTCCATACATTGTGAGTGGTGGATTCACCTTCAAACCCTATCTTGGAAGTGGCATATTGTGGATCCACATCCCAACATCGCTCTGGATGTAATGCGTGGCAGATCCACACACGAACGCTAACTTGGGTCTACTGTGGGCATTATTTTGTGTACATGCGTGAAGCATGTGCAATGCATGATTTCGACAGTTGACTATTAGCAAGCGTGTTTGGGAAGCCTGTTACATGCATTATTTTGACAATTTAGGAGTTGTTTGTTTCTCTGCATATCAGTTCACTGCATTATTTTGGTGATCATCAAGTAGTTTGCAGGTTTGTAAAATGTGTATTGTGACCTCAAGCATGTCAGAGCGAGTGTTTTGTATCAGTGTAATGAGTCCTTTCACACCACTTTTCCTCTCCAGACCGCCACCTTGGATTATGTCATCGGAGGGATGACTGTGCCCTCTGGTGGCACTACTGTGTACTAGGTCAGTTGGACTCCGGACCTAATGGTGAACGCACTGGATGGAGATATTGGCTCAAATTGTTTAAATAAAGACTGTTTAAATAGACGTAGGTCCATCCTATCCAGCACCGGCTGAGTCCTTTTCCTGCCAATGTCTCAGAAGAGGTGGCAGCCGGATGACTTAGGTTAGTGGAGGTAGCAAAGTGACCTATTTTACTGCCATTTTCTTAGGTTAGTGGAGGTAGCTGGGTGTGTTGCATGGTCCTGCTGGAATTTGAAGTTCCCGCCATATTCTGGGTGAGGCGAGGAGAGGGGGGAGGGGATGAGGTTAGGTTAGTGGAGGTAGCTCAATTGACCTATCTTCCCAACAAAATCTGAACTTACCGCCATGATGTCATTGGGATGTACCCATAACTATCACTGTCGTCTTGGATTCGCCATCCTGATTACATTTGGTTACAATGGAGAGTGGGGTGATGCTGCCCTTGTTTTACTACTGTCGTACATTTCTTGAGTGTTCCTCAAACCAGGAATGTGTAAGTGTAACTCTGCAACCACAACGCCATCCTGGAAAATGTGACTGTCAACAGAACATGAGGGGCGTTATGCAACACATTTTTTTCTGAAGGCAATTTGATTTTATTCAGGATTACAATACATATATTATTTTCCCACTCTTGTGGCAACAAAACTGTAATTTTCAGCACTATCTCCGTTCAGCGTGACGGCCTTACGCCGCCTTACTGGCAGGACCTACATGCCCGCGTGGCACCGATTCACTGGTCGACGCCGAAGCTGAAGTCTTACTGCGTCAAGAACCTCCCCATCATCCACGTACTGTTTCCTACCGAGTGCATCATGCACTGGGTCAAACAGGTAGAAGTAGGAGGCGCGATTTCTGGGATTTAGGGTGGATGAGGAAGAACAGTCCAATGATGTTTCGTGAGCTCCTCTCAGTTGCGCAGACTTGTGTGAGGCCTTGCGTTGCCACTGGAAACAGGATTCGTGTCCATCTTTATGGCGACAACAGGCTGAAGTCGTTTCTTCAGTTTCCTGAGGGTAGCACAATACACTTCACAGTTGACCTTTGCACCATGAGGGGGGACATCAAACAGAATAACCCCTTCAGAGTCCCAGAAGAGCCGGTCGGTGTGGCTGTGCGGTTCTAGGCGCTCCAGTTTGGAACCGCGTGACCGCTACGGTCGCAGGTTCGAATCCTGCCTCGGGCATGGATGTGTGTGATGTCCTTAGGTTAGTTAGGTTTAAGTAGTTCTAAGTTCTAGGGGACTGATGACCACAGATGTTAAGTCCCATAGTGCTCGGAGCCATTTAGTAGCAGAAGACCGTCGCCATGACTGAGGGTGCAGCTTTGAAATTTTTCTTCGGAGAGGTAGTGTGGTGCTACTCCACGGATTGCCCTTTTGTTTCTGGCTGGAAGTGATGAATCTATATTTCGTCACCTGTGACGATGTTCAGAAAAAAATTATAAAGAAAAGCCTCGTAACGTGCAGGAAATTCCGCACAGACGGTGCTTCGTTGCTCTTTATGGTCTAATATCAGGCTGTAAGAAACCCAGCGGGACTCGCCTTTGAGTACCCCAACTGATGGACGAGTGCTTCAGCACTACCAACAGAAACATTCACTTGTGCATCGATGTGTTTGATTGTAATCTGTCGATCACCTCTGGTGAGAGTGTCCGGACGTTTCAGCATTGCAGGAGTCACAGCTGGGTGCGTCCGGGCAGCATGCTGGAGATCGAACAGGTTTGCACGACCTCGCAATAAACGCCTCACCCAACAGCTCTCCACAATTTAATTCGCTGCAGGAGCCTACGAACACCTGCGATGATTTCATTTTCCGCTAAAGGAAAATGACAGCTCCCTGCTTGGAACGCACCTACGTTAGAGACTTCATGTTTAAGGCTACGTATAGTGCCGCTACCTATCTAAACTCCGTCCGAACAGGTCATGGAAGGCCCAACGGTTACGACCGGCCGCCGTGTCGTCCTACACAGGCGTCACTGGATGCGGAAACGGAGAGACCTCTGCCGCTACCTATCGCAACTTCGTGAAACTATAGGGGCTGAAGCGAGAATATTCCTCAATGTCCAACAACATATTGGGTATTTTTTCAACTGAAATTGGCCGAGAAAATGTGTTGCGTTATTTATTAAACACCCCTCGTAATCCTTATGAACATATAGAAAAGAAAAGGCAACATTTGGTCATTGACAGTTGTGAAATAAACATCGACGTTCTTATTCACGCTAACCTTAATGAGGATACCCAAGCCGTGGTACGAAAAACTCCCTGAAAACATCACAAAAGTCTGGGGTATGAACTTCATCGTCTACACACTGTACGTTAAGCGCCTCATTGGGTTGTTGGTGTACTGATTTTAACACGCTTCCAGTGGACTGGTGCCTGTTCCGCGATATTAGACCCTTCTAAGACATGTAGCTTTATGTGGCGCTAGGAGCAATGGACTTTTGCGAGGTGTCCAAATCCAGATAACCACTGTGGTCATTTCTTTACACAAATTCCGCTAGACATGTGGTTCGGATGGAACTGCGTTCACCAACAGCAGAATTTCCTGTCTGGTTTGAAACCGGCTGCAGCAAGACGTTACTCACGTCCCCAGTCTCTGTCGCTCAGGAACTTCTTATGTCTACTGATCTTCCACCGCGTCATATGGCTGCGTGTGAAGATCCGTTGGTCAATGCTCGCCGATACACCTAAAAATCGAGCAACTTCACTTGAGGTATGTCCATGTGTTCGTCCAAACGCAATACGCCTTTTCTTCCATTCGGTCTCGTCTCCACTTCGACCCATCTTACTGTTGTGATCCCCTACAATCGATGTGCACATAGACACCACTTCGTTGCTAGAACGTACATTAACGATGGCGTCACAAGACCACCTGGTAGCAATTATACAGCATTTATAGCACTCAAGAACGACCACTATGCTCTTATAACGAGGTGACCAATACTTCGTCGAATGAGCTTATGTGTTTATTTATAAGTAAATAATTGTTTTCGTTCGGTAAGTATAACTTAATATAATTTACCGAACGATATGGCTGTTCGAACATCCAGCTATAGATTCCTTGTTTTCCCTAGGATAGTTCATTTGAAAATAACGCAGATGTTTCTCCTTTCCCCATTTTTGTCGAAACCGAAATTTAACTGCGTCTCTGAACCCATGTTCCTGTAGGCTATGAGAACGTCTACATTCGTCCCACGAGCAGTACCTTCAATGTCAGTTAGCGTTTCGACACGAGCGATCAGATTTTTGATATCGCTATTTTCGAGATGCCATCAAATGAAATAATTCGCTCGGGCAATACTGAGGTTGTCCTAACTGAGGGTGGTTCTTTTCCTCCGTTTCTTCGTCACTTCACGCAGCAGGCTCCATGCATGTCCCGATCTCGCTCTAGCCATCTCTTCGATGCTCTTCCGTGATCTCAATTTCCTTGTGGTCGACAGTTCAACACTTGTTTTGTTGGTCGTCCTTCTGGAATTCCGTCGATATATTCTAGCCATTCTACTTGCGTTTGCTTATGTGAATAAGTTTCAAACTCAGCTCTGATGTCTCTATTTCGTACCTGATCCCTCAGATTGTAACCATTCGTGTATGTCAGAAATTTCGTTTCAGACACCTGTATATGCATTTCGACCTGCTTTCGTCATGTCGACGACTCTGAGTATTATGCCAAAACATCTGTAGTCATAAATTTATAATGTTTCGTTTTTGTTTATTTACATAATATGTTGCATTAACTTCTCTGTACTCTACGTCACATCATATGATATTTATTTCATTTATTGGGTATGCCGTTGTCAAGTTTGTGGCTTACATCGCAACTTAAGAATTTCAAATGGGAAACCTGGTCTAAAGTATGACCAATTAGCACTGTTTTGGAAAGTAGTTCTCCCGAAACCCTGTTACGTAATTTTAGAGAACCTGTATTCAAATATTAGTGTATTATTAATATGCTGCCACCAAAGTATTTATCGCATAGGGTCGAACAGAAAAAGATGTTAGTCATTTATGAACGGACAGTGACATATAAAGTCATTTGACTCTCGTTCAAGACGCGTATGGAGCAGAAAATGAAATTTATCGTATTATTACGACATACCCTCCATCATGCACTGTACAGTCGCTTGGGGAGTATTTATGTAGACGTAGATAAATATGGAATACACGAAATATTAACGATGTTGGTCACATACAACAGCAAATATAGGGAATTTGGTTGAAAGACAAGTTACTAATTCTCAGAAATGTGAAACACTTTGGTGCCGACTGGAGAGCGCAGCCGTGTGCGGCGGTGACGTCACCAACAGCGTCCGCCGTAAGACGCGGCCAGCTTTAGGAGCGCCACGTGTCACAGTCGATACTCGCAGACCGGGTCGATAGGCGGCGTGCCCGCCTACCGCGCCTCGGACGTCTCGCAATTAGCACGCCATCTTGGCGCCGGGCTGCATGCTAATTGCTCTCCTGCAAATAGGAAACGGGAGAAAAAGGGGCATCCAGGGAAATACGGGCGCCCCCGACAGTACAGATGGGTGGTTGTCCACGCGGGAAACACTGTTATCCGCAGCTAAACGTAGCGACTCTAGATGGAATTTGAAGCAGTACAACCTGAACTACCGCAGGGGTCTCTTTTTGTGCCATTATTATTCGTAACAAACACTAATACTGGTGAAAATTGTAACGCCAAAAGAAGTCATATGGGAAAAAATTCAGTCTTCCTCTGAAGACATTAATATATTTTAAAATAACGCCTCTAGCCATGATATTGGCCTTAGATAGGCGAGGATGACAGTCAACAAGTTTCTTCAGGTATGCTACATCTAGTTGAAATTACTCACCGAGGATTACCAGATTGTGTGGATGTTGACTGCTACATTTCGCGTGCTGTTCCAAGCAGTAGCAGACATTTTCTTTGGGATTAAGATCGAGGAATATTTGCGAACCAGTCGAGGTGCTATTCGTTGCCTCAGTGTTAGTTCAAAAAATAGTTCAAATATCTCTGAGCACTATGGGACTTAACAGCTGAGGTCATCAGTCCCCTAGAACCTAGAACTACTTAAACGTAACTAACCAAAGGACATCACACACATCCATGCTCGAGGCAGAATTCGAACCTGCGACCGTAGCGGTCGCGCGGTTCGAGACTGAAGCGCCTAGAACCTATCGGCCACTCCGGCCGGCGAGTGTTAATTCACCCAGCAACATACGCGTGCAGCCCTCTGAACACCTCGTCCGATGTGACTTCGGAAGATGGGAGTGCCCACACCATACTCATTATGAAGATGTAGAAGAAAGGACATCACCGCGCCTACACATACATCTACGTCATTACTCTGCAATTCACAATTAAGTGCATGGACGGGGGTTCATCGGAACATCTTCAAGCTATTTCTCTGCCTTCCACTCACTAACAACGAGCGTGAAAAACGAACACTTGTGTTGTCTGTGCGAGTTCGCATTTGTCTTATTTTATTATGACGAACATTTCTCTGTTTGTAAGTGGGCGCCAACAAAATATTTTCACATTCTGAGGGGCAAGTTGGTGATTGAAATTTCATAAGAATGTCCTGTCGCAACGAAAAACGTCGTTGTTTTGATGATTGGAACCATAATTCACGTATCAAATCTGTGGATCTCTACCCCCTATTTCACGGTAGTAAAAAACGAGCTGTCCTTCTTTGAACTTTTTCGATGACCTCCGCCGATCCTATCTTATGCGGGTTCCGCACCGCACAGAAATATTCCAGAAGAAAACGTAGAAGCGTAGTGTTGACGGTCTCTTTAATAAACCTGTTGCATTTTCTCAAAGTTCTACCAATAAATCGTAGTTTTGGTTTGCTTTACCCACAACGTTATCTATTTGGTCGTTACTCGTAGTTATAATCCCCAAGTATTTAAATGAATTTGTAGCATTTAGATTTGTGTGATTTATCGTGTAACCGAAATATAGCAGAGTCCTTTCGGTACTCATGTGGATGGCTTCACATTTTTCATTCGCACCATACAAATATCTTGTCTAAATCTTTTTGCAATTTGTTTTGATTATCTGATGACTTTATAAGACAGTAAATGACAGCATCAAACAATCTAATAGTGGTACTCAGATTGTCTCCTGAATCTTTTATGTAGATCAGAAGCAGCAGAGGGTCCATAATACTTCCTTGGGGGACGACAGATGTTTTACTCTGTGAGTTTCAATCAGTTACTACGAACTGTGACCTTTCTGACAGGAAATCATTTATCCGCTCTCACAACTGAGACGATAGTCCATAGGCACCAAAATTCATTAGAAGTCGCTTGTGACAGTATGGTGCCACATGCCTTCGGAAACCTAATAATATGGAATCAATCTGACACTCCCTGTCAATAGCACTCATTACTTGGTGAGAATAAAGAGCTAGTTGTGTTGCACGAGAATGATATTTTCTGAATCTGCATTGGCGATTTGTCAATAAATCCTTTTCTTCGAAGTAACTCATGGTGTTCGAACACAGTATGGTTACAAAATCCTACTGCAAATCGACGTCAGCGATATGGATCTGTAATTCAATGGATTGCACCTATTTCTGTTCTTGGATATTGGTATGACTCGTGCAACTCTGAAAGATGATTACCGTTAATTATGCAAAAGATCCACGCAGTGGACACCAAGTTAAAAGCTACTCCTTATGTTTCGGATCTAGACTGCAATAATAAAATATGAAGGAATTGTTAATTAGAACTCAGGGAGAAGTTGTAGTCTAACTGACATTCTATTTCTTCATCTTAAACATGAGAAGGCAACAAAATTATTAAAGAAACATCACACAAACATTTTTATTTAACAAAGGCCTTACTAACATGGGATCTATGGTGGACAAAGTGATCTGCTGGGGATCGGCACAAGACACTAACCAGAACACTAATCACTCTATGTGACTTCATACACGTGTATCCAGGTTATGGCACCAAACTACGCCACCACCAAACATCTATATTCTACCATACAAAAAAAAAAAAAAAAAAAAAAATGGTTCGAAAGAACAGGGTGCTGAGAAATATATATTATAGCCCTACGTCACAGCAGCGAATATTTTACCCTCCTGCTGGTCAAGGTGGCACACCTCGATGCGTTCGGGGACTGAAGTCATGGACAGTGGCAATCTGTTATTAAATGCTCGTTCCCGAAAAATGCAAGTACCCAGTGTCGCGTTCGGTTAATTTAGAATGCAGGTACTTCCCTATGAGCCTCTGAAATCCCAATTGATTCCAGTGTGCAGGTGGACCCGTTTGCTGGTCTGCCAAACCTATTTGACTCCGTGCCACGACTGTGCGTGTCGGAATGCCTCAAATGTTTAGACAGCCGAATGAAGACAAATAAGTACACGCACATGTCACTCGTTATGGCCATGATGATATAAGCAGTATCTCTGACGGTTCAGGAGGTGGTTGGCACAGGCTCTAAGTTGCACACTAGCAAAGGACACAAGTCCCACCACTTAGGTAGAGACCTGCAGTTCTTTACTAGCGAAGTGCAAGTATTAGAGACTAGTACAAGAGTGTTCCTACTTTTCTCACCGCTTCCTCCTCAGCTCGGTTCCAGAAGCACATTTCTCTTTTTTGACATCCTCCACTTTTGCACAAGCCAATCACGAGCTAGAGCCCGGTATTCTAAGCTCGGAGAATGGTCTTTGCACTGCAAACTGATTTGACCAATCAGAGACTTTAAAATTAATTGGCAGAAAACGGAAAAAAGATTCAGCTTCGCGGCCTGTTTCCCACGCATTTGCCATGTCTTTTGCTAACACAACACAGGGTGGAAGCACAACCCTCCATAAACAGCTTGTTATCTCCCCTGTTGCGTCCATTTCAAAGCTTCCAAACAATGGTCATAAACTCGCCAAAAGCCTAGTGCTTTCACAACGTGTTTTGAAACAGAGTCTGTCCCACGGAGATTCGGAGAACGTTTAAATTTATTTTGGGAGCTTGCTCCCTAAAAAGGGCCCATCCTCTGCCTTATTCCCGGCCTACAATGCCTGTCTGGGGCAGTGGCTGCTTCTCGGCGCTAGGCCGTATACCTGGATGTCTGCCTCCTGTCCAGCGCCAAGTTAATGTGTTTTGCACAATGCGACTGCGGCAAGCGGCCGTCTGGAAATGTCTCCTCATCGTTCCCCAGAAAAACGCACTTTGTCGGCCTACCAACACCGTGCATTTACTGCAGTCGTTTATGTTGGCACACTGTTCCTTTGAAAGCAGGTAAAGCTTACCGTATTTCCTTCCCTAGAGCATGCAGACAAGATCATAAACTACTGCCCACTATTTCTACATAATGTGTGAAGTCAAATCGCAGTAAAGATCGTATTCCCTATCAACAAGAAGTGGCATGACACCAAATCAGAAGTGAGAGTGCCCTGCAAACTCTCAACTTTCCAGTCGTTAGGAACGGATCTTTCAAGGAGAGATTGGCTGTATATGATTGGTAAATATGGAGCTGACTGGTATACATACAGGACTGGAGGCCTTGCCTTTATTAAGTGATTTAAGGTGCTTTGTTCCACCGAGGGTACCAACTTCTAAGTTACTCATATTGGCAGTTGTTCTTGGTTCGAATCATAGCATAATAATTTCGTCTTTTTAGATGAAGGTTCAAATGGACTGAAATTGTGAGGTCATCAGTCCCCTAGAACTTAGAACTACTTAAACCTAACCAACCTAAGGACATCACACACACCCATGCCCGAGGCAGGATTCGAAACTGCGACCGTAGCGGTCACGCGGTTCCAGACTGTAGCGCCTAGAACCGCTCGGCCACTCAGGCCGGCTTTAGATGAAGGAAATTTGGAAAATCGTATTTAGTAATTCTACTTTAATGGCACTGGCTACCATTTTTATCGCACAGTGGAGGTATTGATTGTGTCTTTCAGCTGGAGTAGTTTACATATGACCAGAAACTCTTTGGATTTTCTGCCAGATTTTGAGACAGAGAGTCGTCGTGGAGAGTATTAAAAGCATCTCGCATTGCAGTGTGCTCTACATTTCGAGCTTCTCTAAAACTGTGTCAATCTTGAGGATTTTGTGTTCTTTTAGATTTGTCGTGCTATTTTCGTCGCTTCTGCAACAGTGTTCTAACTTGTTTTGGGGGAACCATTGGGGAACAGCACCATCTCTTATTAATTTATTTGGTGAATGCCTCTCAGTAGGCGTCGATCCTGTTTCTGCTCACCGAGTATACTGAAACTACGATCCTGGTTCATGTTCACTACAATGTGAGTTAGTAGGTCCAGATTATAATACGATAAACACCCTCAAAACATTACAGTGTCACCTGTGGTCCACCTACATTCTGCACACCTTGCAGGTTAAACTCCTCAACAAGACAGTGGTGTACTCAACATCACTGGAAAAGAGTTACAACTGGGATTCATCGGACTGCAGTATTCGCTCCAGTCAGCCACTGCGCAGTTTATTGTCGTACATTACACGTTATGCCCTTTTGCGGTGTTCGCGGCTGAGAAACTCCATTGCATGCAAATTCCAATTCCAATATTCGCTCGGAAAGTGGTTGGGATGAACCTACATTCATCTTGCTCCGATTTGAAACCGACTACAGTTTTAATGCTGTGTTACTTGGCTGTTTATAGCACACTGTTCCTTGTACACACGACGGAAGGTCCATGTTGATACTCCAACAAGTCGGACAAGTTAACTAACGGTGTGCTCATAACCAAGTCCACACGCGATAGCTCCTATCTGGCATTCTCTCATTTCTTCTAGTCGACCCATCGTAATGCGCTGATCCCGCACAGTAGACTAGCACATGAACACCACTTCACAGGCATGACTTCACGCCAGCGGTTGTGATCTACATGATTGTCTGGTAATAGTTCTATTCCGTCCAAAGAGCTCCGAAGACTTCTGTTTTCTCTTGTAATGGGTTGATCTTGTAATGGGTTGATTAATATTTTGTCCGGTGACCTTACTATGCACCGAGGTGACAAAAGTCATGGAATTCCTTCTAATATTGTGTCGGACCTCCTTTTGCCCGGTACTAGTTAAGTAACTCGACGTGACATGTACTCAACAAATTGGAAGTCTTCTGGAGAAATAATGAGCCATGCTGCCTCCATAGCCTTAGATATTTGCGGAAGTGTTGCCAGTGAAGGATGTTGTACATAGCTGACGACTCGATTACATTCAATAAATGTTCGATGGGATTCACGTCGGGCGGTCTGGGAGGCAAGTCATTCTCTCGAATTGTACACAATGTTCTTCAAACCAATTGCGAATAATTGTGGCCCGGTGACATGACATTATTCTTTCGGAACATGAAGTCCATTCATGGTTTGTAAGTAGCCGAACATAGCCATTTCCCGTCAATGGTTGGTTCAGTTGGGCCAGAGTACCGTGTCCATTCCGTGTAAAGTCGGGCCGCACCATTATGAAGCCACCACCAGTTTGCACAGTTCCGTGTTGACACCTTGGGTGCATGGCTTCGTGGGATCTGAGCCACTCTCGAACCATACTACCAGCTCTTACCAACTGAAATCGGGACTCATCTGACTTGGCCAAGGTTTTCCTTTCGTCTGGGAACCAACCGATATGGTTACGAGTCCAGAGGAAGCGGTGCAGGCGATGTTGTCCTCTTGAGCAAGAGCACTCGTGTAGGTCATCTGCTGCCATGGCCCTTTAACGCCACATTTCGCCAACGTCCCACATTGATTCCTACGGTTGCATCACGCAGTGTTACTTGTCTGTCAGCACTGACAACTTTACGCAAACGCCGTTGATCTCGGTCGTTAAGGAAGGCCGTCGGCCACAGCTTTGTCCGTGGTGAGAGGTTATGCCTGAAACTGGTACTCTTGACACACTCTTGCCACTGTGGATCTCGGAGTACTGAATTCCCTAACGATTTACGATATGGACTGTCCCATGCGTCTAGCTCCAACTAGCACCCCGCGTTCAAAGTCTGTAGATTCCCGTCGTGCGGCCAGAATCACGTCGGAAACGTTTCCACATAAATCACCCGAGTATAAATGACCGCTACGCTAATTTACTGCCCTTTTATCGTTCTGAGCGCTATACTACCGACATCTGTGTATGTCCTGTCCCACGTCTTATGCCACCTCATTGTATATGGGGTCAGGAACAGCCTGAAAGCTGTTACAGGGTAGGTCGTTCTCAGAAATAACTGTTCTTCTTGTTGTGGTCTTCAGTCCCGAGACTGGTTTGATGCAGCTCTCCATGCTACTCTATCCTGTGCAAGCTTCTTCATCTCCCAGTACTTACTGCAACCTACATACTTCTGAATCTGCTTAGTGTATTCATCTCTTGGTCTCCCTCTACGATTGTTACCTTCCACGCTGTCCTCCAATGCTAAATTTCTGGTCCCTTGATGCCTCAGAACATGTCCTACCAACCGATCCTTTCTTCTTGTCAAGTAGTGCCACAAACTCCTCTTCTCCCCAATCCTATTCAATACCTCCTGATTAGTTATGTGATCTACCCATCTAATCTTCAGCATTCTTCTGTAGCACCACATTTCGAAAGCTTCTATTCTTTTCTTGTTCAAACTATTCATCGTCCATGTTTCACTTCCATACATGGCTACACTCCATACAAATACTTTCAGAAACGACTCCCTGACAATTAAATCTATACTCGATGTTAACAAATTCGTCTTCTTCAGAAACACTTTCCTTGCCATTGCCAGTCTCCATTTTATATCCTCTCTACTTCGACCATCATCAGTTATTTTGCTCCCCAAATAGCAAAACTCCTTTGCTGCTTTAATTGTCTCATTTTCTAATCTAATTCCTTCAGCATCACCAGACTTAATTCAACTACATTCCATTATCCTCGTTTTGGTTTTGTTGATGTTCATCTTATATCCTTCTTTCAAAACACTGTCCATTCCGTTCAACTCCTCTTCCAAGTCCTTTGCTGTCTCTGACAGAATTACAATGTCATCGGCGAACCTCGAAGTTTTTATTTCTTCTCCATGGATTTTAATACCTACTCCGAATTTTTCTTTAGTTTCCTTTACTGCTTGCTCAATATACAGATCGGGGAGAGGCTACAACCCTGTCTGACTCCCTTCCCAACCACTGCTTCCCTTTCATGTCCCCCAACTCTTATAACTGCCTTCTGGTCTCTGTACAGATTGTAAATAGCCTTTCGCTCCCTGTATTTTACCCTTGCCACTTTTAGAATTTGAAAGAGAGTATTCCAGTCAACATTGTCAAAAGCTTTCTCTAAGTCTACAAATGCTAGGAACTTAGGTTTGCCTTTCCTTAATCCTTCTTCTAAGGTGAGTCGTAAGGTCAGTATCCCCTCACGTGTTCCAATATTTCTACGGAATCCAGGAATCCAAACTGATCTTCCCCGTGGTCCGCTTCTAGCAGTTTTTACATTCGTCTGTAAAGAATTCGCGTTAGTGTTTTGCAGCTGTGACTTATTAAACTGATAGTTCGGTAATTTTCACATCTGTCAACACCTGCTTTCATTGGGATTGGAATTATTATATTCTTCTTGCAGTCTGAAGGTATTTCCCCTGTCTCATACACCTTTCTCACTAGATAGTAGAGTTTTGTCAGGACTGGCTCTCCCACGGCTGCCAGTAGTCACAAATAACTACGAAGAAAAAAATTCGTTACGTGCGCTGCCGCCAGCCGCGGTGGTCTAGCGGTTCTAGGCGCTCAGTCCGGAACCACGCGACCGCTACGGTCGCAGGTTCGAATCCTGCTTCGGGCATGGATGTGTGTGATGTCCTTAGGTTAGTTAGGTTTAAGTAGTTCTAAGTTCTAGGGGACTGATGACCACATATGTTAAGTCCCATAGTGCTCAGAGCCATTTGAACCATTTTTGAACGTGCGCTGCCTCCGGCTACAATTAGTGTCAGATGGTCTCATAGCGTAGATGACGGCTCACGAGACTAGTCAGCCTTTGGCTCTGGTTCGGTCCTTAGTACCGCCTCACGGCTTATTTTTGGATCGCTCTCTTTTTCGGTTGTAGCTAACCAAACGAAGCACGCTTTTAGCGACGCCATCTCTGGCGGTCTGTTTTAATTCTTTGTACTGGCAGAAGTAGAACTGTGAAAACAGGTCATGAGCCGTTCTTGGGTAGTTCAGTCGGTGGAGCACTTGCCCCCGAAAGGCAAACGTCCCGAGTTCGTGCCTCGGTCCGCCACACAGTGTTAATTTTCCAGGAAGTTTCTGACATCCACCACTCTTCCCACCCTTCAGTAAATAATTTGTGTTAATATTTTGCAATCATGACACCTTAAACTGAGAGTTGGGTAATATAGACAGCTGTCTGCATATGCATCCTACCGCTGCGGTCGCGGGCTCGTATCCTGCCTCGGGCATGGATGTGTGTGATGTCTTTAGGTTAGTTAGGTTTAAGTAGTTCTACGTTCTAGGGGACTGATGACCTCAGAAGTTAAGTTGGTTGGTTGGTTTGGGGAAGGAGACCAGACAGCGTGGTCATCGGTCTCATCGGATTAGGGAAGGATGGGGAAGGAAGTCGGCCGTGCCCTTTCAGAGGAACCATCCCGGCATTTGCCTGGAGTGATTTAGGGAAATCACGGAAAACCTAAATCAGGATGGCCGGACGCGGGATTGAACCATCGTCCTCCCGAATGCGAGTCCAGTGCCTAACCACTGCGCCACCTCGCTCGGTCAGAAGTTAAGTCCCATAGTGCTCAGAGCCATTTTTTTTTTTTTTTGCATCTGCCTCCTTCGTAAATGGAGTTGCTATGTTGTTTTTGAAGTCTGAGGGTATTTCGCATGACTCATTTATCTTGCACACGAGGTCGAATAAGTACGATGCAGGTTTCTCAGAGCCTCGTGCCGTGAAGCGGTCGGTTAATCGCTGCTCCGCGTGCCTGCTGTCACTCGGCTGACGGACGACCGCGGACAGAGAACTAGGAGGAGGGGAGAGCGGACGAAAACACGAGCGTTCCTGTTCCCGGGGCAGCGCGGCGCGGCTCGGTGCGGCCTGCCGGGGCTTTATTGTACAACGAGGACCGGCGAGGGAGCCGCATCTGTTGAGGTTAGCACGCACAGGCCAGCGTGACAGGCGGCCCGTTGATTTAATTTCCTGGAGAATAAAGGCGAGGCGCAGAGAGAGAGAATGAGACGGGGACTAGCGGGCGAGAAAGAGGAACGTTAGGGATCCGTAACAAATAGAAGAATCAAAGTAAAAAGAGAAGAAAAAAACACGGGAAGGTCGTGGAAGAACTCTCACTCTCTGTGTCTTGCGAGGGCGTCGTTAATTAGATCTCTTATCGCTAGATGGCATCGCCGTGCTTTGTTGGTCGAAACCGAAATAAATCACATGCAAAAAATGAGAAGAGATGTTGGGAGCGGAAGGGGGCAAAGGTGAAACGGTGGAGGAGGGGCGCAGAGCGACTGGACTAGTGTGTATAGGAAATGAGAACGGGGGAGGGGGTGGGGGGAGGAGGCGGTTATCACGGAAGGGGACTGGGAAGGGGGGGTGGGGGAGGAAGAGAGAGACGACGAACGGCACGCGCGGCGACCCTGCAGGGGAGACGCCGTCCCACGTAATTAAGCGCCGGCCGCGTCACCTCCTGGTTTACACGCTCGTACCGCGTCTGTCATTCATTCATTTCTCATGCTACCGCCACTCAGAGCCCCTCCATGCTGTCGATCTCAACAACCACCGTTATTTACTAACTACGGCAATAAATTAGCGAAAAAAAACGCGCCCTAATCGATGGCATAATGACACTTTTTTCGAAATTTCTATTCCAATCTGCTAGTGAAATTAGTGACAGCCGCAAGTTGAAAATTTAGGAGAATGGGAAAAAGATATGTTTTTCTTTAGTCAGCACTGTGCCGACTCGTCTGATTCGGCCCGCCAGAGTTTGTTGACCTGTGCCATTCTATTCAACCTGCACAGTGGTTCCCAACCTTAGGGTAATTACCCGGTGAGGGGTAAAATGACATTTTCTGAGGGGTAAAAAGTAAACGATTCGATTCTGTTTCAATCACGAACCTAATTTGTTTTTCAAAAGATCATTACTCTAAATGGTTCAAATGGCTCTGAGTACTATGGGACTTAACATCTGAGGTCATCAGTCCCCTAGAACTTAGAACTACTTAAACCTAACTAATCTAAGGACGTTACACACATCCATACCCGAGGCAGGATTCGAACCTGCTACCGTAGCGGTCGCGCGGTTCCAGACTGAAGCGCCTAGAACCGCTCAGCCACAGCGATTGGCAGATCATTACTCTAATCAGAATTTTGTAAGACTAATACTTATTATGGAAGTTATCAATAAATACTTTTTCACAATTAGTAGCGTTAATGCGATGTTGTGCTTTGTCCTCCACGTCGCTGATGATAAAAGTGAGACATATACGTAACAAATGCTAAATATCTCAAGAAAATATCTTCTCCAAGTTATAGATAGTACCTGCAGTAGTCCAGAAATTGCTTCGAAATAAATAAATGAATTAACTGACGGCAGAATATAGTAGTTGCTATGTAAGGGCTACTGCCCACAGTATTATTATTAGTATTATTATTATTATTATTGGTGGCTGTGGACAGACGAAAAGCATTAACAGCGTCAATTTCTGCCAGTTCAGAAGCAAGGAGTGCAGCAGTCAAGTGATTTACGAACCGTAAGTACAGTGCAAACATTTTCACTCTGATGAGTTTTAATGCAGGGAAGTATGTTTTGTAACAAGTATCTACCCTCACTGTGGATAGTTAGCTTTCCTGTCTGAGAAGGAGTTGTGAGTAGCACTTACGACTCACCAGGAATTTCTTCGTCATTCATTCTAATACACACACACATACATACATACATATACGCGTAATAAATATCATTCATCTTTCGTCGTTATAAAAGTTAAAGTGTTCCAAGAAAAGTCTTTTATTCTGCAGTTTGGTGCTAAAGTAGGTGATGATGTGGTGGAGGAAGGGGGGGGGGGGGGGTTAACGAACAGCAGGGAAGGGGGAGGGCGGAAATACTAGCTAATGACTAATTGCACTCAGGGGTAACGGTCTAAGAAAGGTTGGCAACCACTCTTCTGGCGCTACCACTTACAGCAAGTGTCCTTTGTCAGATATGCAGGGTGATTCAAAAAGAAAGAACAGATTTGGGTTGTTTCTTACAGACAATCTGTGAAAGATAGAGATACATTGCCCCTGTCAATGGCAGAGGAAGGCTCAAAATTTTATGTTCGCACTGATACTTTATCGTACGCTCAACATGAGCACTGTGTATCGGTCGAGAAACGTGGAAACGGTACTCCATTTCATTCCACAATAGGTTCCTGTTCATTCAATTGACAGTTTCAACAATTCAATTTCTCTGATACTGGAAAGTAGTTGTCATAGGTGGGACAAAGACTGTCTTTCATGTAATCCCACAGAAGCAAATCTCAATGTGTGAAGTCTGGTGACCTGGCAGACAAAAAGCAACGGACAAGATCTTGTCTGGCTCTCAGTCGTACGTTGTGCGATAGTGTTGTTACGATAACGCCGCGTCACATTGTGAAAGCGAGACGTCGCGCCGTCACTCAGAAAAGTGAAATCCCAGTAATCTTCATGAAGCCGAGGAAACATTACTGTCACAGTTTCCTCCGGAAATAAAGATCCATAAACTTTGTGAACAGAAATGGCGCAAAACACCTAGAGTTTCGGCGAGTCTCTTTCATGTTCGATGACGACGCCAGGATTTTGTGACCCCAAAATTCTGACTCTATGACGGTTTACTTTACCCAAGAGATGAAACGTCTGTTCGTCCGGGAAGTTGAGCATTTCGGAAAAAGTGTCCTCCGTCGTATCTTGGAGAACTGAAACGCAGAATTGGTACCTTCTGTTACGGTCTATCGGAACGCAATTGCTGAAGTATCTGCAACTTTTCAGGCTTCGAACGCAGGCGTCGTTTCAGAACACGCCACACCATTGTTTGAGGAATCTGAAATTCCTGTCCTGCCCGTCTTGTGAACTTCCGATGGCTCCGTCTGAACGCATCGCAGACACGCTCGACACTTTCATCAGACATGCATGGCCGACCAGTGTTCCTCCCTTTGCACATGCAACCAAATTCCAAAAAAATTTAATGCCTGTCATAAACCCGCTTGGAGGAGGCAGCTTCTTCTTGAATTCACGGCGGATTGCACCTTGGACTTGAACAATGGACTGAATTTGCACAGATGTCAACATACAAAATGATTTCACTTGAGGTGTTGTCACAATGTAGGTAGAGACAGGCGAAATTAATTCCATTTTGGTGTATTCGCCACGTTGCTACAAACAAACTATAGAGTAGTTGTGCCAAAACTTTGAACCTTTCTCTACCCGCTGACAGGCGTTTGTATCTTCAATAGTTTTTCTGTAATAAACAACTGAAATCTGTTTTTTTATTTGGAGTCACCCTGTAAGTTACAGCAAGCTTCAGATTGTCAGAGCACGGGTTTTAAAGTTTGCAGATTATCCAACCACACCTCGGCCTTTTTGGCAAACAAAAAAATGAAACTACGGCATAACTAACCTGTCACAACTAAAACGCATACTTTTGTTCAGAATACTGCGTTACTCACATGACTCATACCTGATCGCCTGAAGACGAAGCAGGCCATAATCCCATCTGTGGGCCACCCGGAGGTATTTTTCCATGGATCATTTCTAAGATTAATAGTAATGATGTGGAAGGAGGGTTTTTACATTCATATTACACATTCATTTCTAAGTAACGCTACACGCTAACCACTTGCAAGAATTTTTTAATTAATATTTTTTAAAAATAAAAATGTGAGTTAGTAATTCCTACCCAAAACTTTTTACAAATTACAAAAATAGAAATTCTTCTGCTAATTAGAAAGAATTCTCAGGGAGAAACTTTTTCTGATTGTTTTCACATTTAACTTCGCTGTCCGCCAGACATTCTATATCATTGGGCGGGTGATCAAAACTTTTGGTGGCATCATTGTACACCCCTTTTTGAGCTACAGACAACCTCAGTGTGGCGCAATGAAAGTCATTTTTCCTTCTGATGATTTAATTATGTACATTCCTTGAGAACTGCAGTGGATTACTTACAACGAACTGTGAAGCAGTAGTCTAAAGGCCTAAGTCACTAACCAGATGTCTACAAGATGACAGTTGGTGAACACCATATATTATTCTTACAGTAAGTTTATGAACAATGAATGCTTTCTTCCTCAAAGATGAGTTATCCCATAACATAAATCGAAATGACATTATATATGATAATATGCAAAACATGTTAACTTGATGATCTGTTTCTCCCCAAGATTTGCAATGATTAGAAAAACAAATGTCGTTGAGCTAAATTGTTTTAGGAGATCGAAATTATGTTTACCCCGTTTAAGTACTCGGCGATAAGCACACTTGAAATTTCTTAAGTTTTCACCCTAATTATTATTTCCTCACCATGTGCTTCGCTTATTGGAGTAGTGCCTCTACATGTGCATAACTGAATATGTTGTGTCTTTTGGAATCTGACTTTTAAGAACGGCATTTACCATTTCTTCTGTTACTGTATACACTTGTGTATTTGCAGTGATTACAATACTAGTACCATCAGTAAGAAGAACTAATTGAGCTTGTCCCATATTAGACAGAAGTAAATTACACAAATAAGAAACGATAATGGATCCTATCGAACCTCATAAGTTATTACTTCCCCGCCTATATTGGTTCGATAATTAAGTACAACCTTCTGCATTCTTTTGGTTAGATATGACATCCGCCTGTTTGCTATACCACCAGTTCTGTTTATCGAGGAGAATACTGTGATTCATATAGTCAGTGCCATGAATAGGTTACACAAAACGGAAAGAGGTGCTATTTATCGAGGTACAGTAACTGAGGACGGCCTAGCCATGTGTTATGTGAGCGGCCGATTTCCTGCCTATATGTTTGTCTACAGGGTTGTAGCCTCTCCCCGATGTTATTCAATCTGTATATTGAACAAGCAGTAAAGGAAACAAAAGAAAAATTCGGAGTAGGTATTAAAATTCATGGAGAAGAAGTAAAAACTTTGAGGTTCGCCGATGACATTGTAATTCTGTCAGAGACAGCAAAGGACTTGGAAGAGCAGTTGAACGGAATGGACAGTGTCTTGAAAGGAGGATATAAGATGAACATCAACAAAACCAAAACGAGGATAATGGAATGTAGTCAAATTAAATCGGGTGATGCTGAGGGGATTAGATTAGGAAATGAGACACTTAAAGTAGTAAAGGAGTTTTGCTATTTAGGGAGTAAAATAACTGATGATGGTCGAAGTAGAGAGGATATAAAATGTAGACTGGCAATGGCAAGGAAATCGTTTCTGAAGAAGAGAAATTTGTTAACATCGAGTATAGATTGAAGTGTCAGGAAGTCGTTCTGAAAGTATTTGTATGGAGTGTAGCCATGTAGGGAAGTGAAACATGGACGATAACCAGTTTGGACAAGAAGAGAATAGAAGCTTTCGAAATGTGGTGCTACAGAAGAATGCTGAAGATAAGGTGGGTAGATCACGTAACTAATGAGGAGGAATTGAATAGGATTGGGGAGAAGAGAAGTTTGTGGCACAACTTGACTAGAAGAAGGGATCGGTTGGTAGGACATGTTTTGAGGCATCAAGGGATCACAAATTTAGCATTGGAGGGCAGCGTGGAGGGTAAAAATCGTAGAGGGAGACCAAGAGATCAATACACTAAGCAGATTCAGAAGGATGTAGGTTGCAGTAGGTACTGGGAGATGAAGAAGCTTGCACAGGATAGAGTAGCATGGAGAGCTGCATCAAACCAGTCTCAGGACTGAAGACCACAACAACAACAACATGTTTGTCTAGCTCTGTTCCTAGGAGATCAGGCAACGTAATTTATAACTCAGTTCTCAGTTCGTACTCTTTATATTCCTGCTTTCTTCAGATCGCTTAGATTAGTTGTACTTTTTTTCATGGGTGCATAGTGAGAGTATTCTGTGAGGTGTAGTACAAGTCACACAACAAGAATACATAGTGTAAATTTGCAAAAGAAAAAGGATTACTAATGTCGCTTCACAGTTCCTAGGTGAAAAAGTAAAATAAACTAAATGAAAAAAAGTTGATTGGTTGGTTGATTTGCAGAGGGGGCCAAACGACGAGGTCATCGGTCCCATCGGATTAGAGAAGGATGGGGAAGGAAGTCGGCTGTGCCCTTACAAAGGAACCATCGTGGCATTTGCCTGAAGTGATTTAGGGAAATCACGGAAAACTTAAATCAGGATGGCCGGACGCAGGTTTCAAACGCCGTCCTACCGAATGCAAAGTAAGTTAAAAGATCTTCAACATTTTTTTCATTTAAGACGTAGTGAAAAACTTGTCATGAAACTTTTAAATGTATAATACACCGCTGCGCATATTTTAATTCTATGGATAGTGTAGCCTTGCAACATCAAAGAGAAAATAACTCTACAACACTTACTTAGAGTAATCACATTACTGTATTGATAATGTGCAGAAGTCTGATTTTACGTAACACTCACGCTATTCGATTTTATTAGCAATATGTCTGCATATGAACCAGTTAGGCTAAAAAATTATTCATTGTACAAAAAACGAAACTCGTCTAGCTTGAAGGGGGAAACCAGATGGCGCTATGGTTGGCCCGTTAGTGGCGCTGCCATAGGTCAAACGGATATCAACTGCGTTTTTTTAAAATAGGAACCCCCATTTTTATGAAACTCGTCTAGCTTGAAGGGGGAAACCAGATGGCGCTATGGTTGGCCCGTTAGTGGCGCTGCCATAGGTCAAACGGATATCAACTGCGTTTTTTTAAAATAGGAACCCCCATTTTTATTACATATTCGTGTAGTATTTAAAGAAATATGAATGTTTTAGTTGGACCACTTTTTTCGCTTTGTGATAGATGGCGCTGTAATAGTCACAAACGTATAAGTACGTGGTATCACGTAACATTCCGCCAGTGCGGACGGTATTTGCTTCGTGATACATTACCCGTGTTAAAATGGACCGTTACCAATTCCGGAAAAGGTCGATATCGTGTTGATGTATGGCTGTTGTCATCAAAATGCTCAACGGAACGTGTGCTATGTATGCTGCTCGGTATCCTGGACGACATCATCCAAGTATCCGGACCGTTCGCCGGATAGTTACGTTATTTAAGAAAACAGGAGGTGTTCAGCCACATGTGAAACGTCAACCACGACCTGCAACAAATGATGATGCACAAAAAGCTGTTTTAGCTGCTGTCGCGGCTAATCCGCACATCAGTAGCAGACAAATTGCGCGAGAATCGGGAATCTCAAAAACGTCGGTGTTGATAATGCTACATCAACATCGAGTGCACCCGTACCATATTTCTGTGCAGCAGGAATTGCATGGCGACGACTTTGAATGTCATGTACAGTTCTACCACTGGGCACAAGAGAAATTACGGGACGATGACAAATTTTTTGCACGCGTTCTATTTAGCGACGAAGCGTTATTCACCAACAGCGGTAACGTAAACTGGCATAATATGCATTATTGGGCAACGGAAAATCCACGGTGGCTGCGGCAAGTGGAACATCAGCGACCTTGGCGGTTTAATGTATGGTGCGGCATTATGGGAGGAAGGATAATTGGCCCCCATTTTATCGATGGCAATCGGAATGGTGCAATGTATGCTGATTTCCTACGTAATGTTTTTCCGATGTTACGACAAGATGTTTCGCTGCATGACAGAATGGCGATGTACTTCCAACATGACGGATGTCCGGCACATAGCTCGCGTGCTGTTTAAGCGGTATTGAATAGCATATTTCATGACAGGTGGATTGGTCGCCGAAGCACCATATCATGGCCCCGGATTTCTTTCTGTGGGGAAAGTTGGAGGATATTTGCTATCGTGATCCACCGACAACGCCTGACAACATGCGTCAGCGCATTGTCAATGCACGTGCGAACATTACGGAAGGCGAACTACTCGCTGTTGAGAGGAATGTTGTTACACGTATTGCCAAATGCACTGAGGTTGACGGACATTATTTTGAGCATTTATTGCATTAATGTGGTATTTATAGGTAATCAATCTGTAACAGCATGCGTTCTCAGAAATGATAAGTTCACAAAAGTACATGTATCACACAGGAACAACAGAAATAAAATGTTCAAACGTACCTACGTTCTGTATTTTAATTTAAAAAACCTACCTGTTACCAACTGTTCGTCTAAAATTGTGAGCCATATGTTTGTGACTATTACAGCGCCATCTATCACAAAGCGTAAAAAGTGGTCCAACTAAAACATTCATATTTCTTTACGTACTACACGAATATGTAATAAAAATGGAGGTTATTCTTTAAAAAAACGCAGTTGATATCCGTTTGACCTATGGCAGCGCCATCTAGAGGGCCAACCATAGCGTCATCTGGTTTCCCCCTTCAAGCTAGACAAGTTTCGTTCTTTGTAGTTTTTTCGTTTGACGTTTATTTCGTGAGATATTTGGCCAGGTCACGACCCATGGACCACCCTGTATAATTTATGACAAACTCTTTTGATGCATTGCGAAATCTCATCTGAAGAGTGTAATACCGGCCGTGAATAGATCTCTGTAATACCGTAGCTCACACAGTGTCCACTCACGTTAAGGTAACCACTTGTCAAAGGCCTGAATAACTACCTTGAGCAGCGCGAGCCCGCTGTAAACCCCCAAGAAGAGAGCGAATGAGGTTCTGGAAGGTATCGACAGAGCCATGGCGACATTAGTATCGCGACCGACTGCGCTCGGTTTTCGGTTAAGGACCCATGGCGAGAACAGCCACATCGAGCTGTCCCTCGAATTCTCGATTTGGTTTAAACGACGTGTGCTGGGTTCCAGGCGAGCACGGTAAGCTCGTCTTGGCGCTCTTTGAACCAAGCATTAACACCTGCCAGACATGCTGCGTTGTCCTGCTGGTAGATACCATTGCGCCGAGGAAACACAAACCGATATCGGGATAGACATGGTCCCCAAGAATAGAAGATACATTCTTCTGTTGATCCACTGTGTCTTCCAGAATGACAAGATCACCAGGGCAATGCCACGAAAATATTCCCCAGACCTTAACGCTCTTCTTCCGGCCCGTTCTGACGATCCAACGGCCATTTGTCCGATGGAGCATAAAACCTGATCCACCTGGGAACGCCACTTGTCGCTACCAAGTGGACGCGTAGTAGAGGTACTGGTATGCAAATTCCAGCCTTCGTCGCCAATGTACAGTAGCCAGCACGGGTGCATGAACCTGGACCCTGCTGCAGAGGCCCATACGCAGTACTGTTCGTTGAGGAGACGCTGTTGGTAGCTCGTTGGTTAATCTCGGCCGTTACTTGCTCAGCAGTTGCACGTCTATTCGCCCTCACACATCTGCGCAGCCGTCGTTCGTCCCTATCAACTATGGCCTGTCGTGCAGCACAGTGGCCTCTGCACTGGTTTTCGCCATGCGCGGTGTACGTGAAGACTTTACGGACTTAGTCGATTCGGAAATGCTTCCATCCTTGGCCCGAAAGCCAATGATCAAGTCCTTTTGGACGGCAGATAAATCGTTCCATTTCTGCATTACGACAGCGACTGCACAGCGGTGCCGTCGCCTCGTTAAGCTTTATACAGCTTCCTCTGCTAGTACCACCACATGCCACCTGTGAGTGGTCATTGCACGCTGTCCTCGAACATAGGCGGTGGTCGCTTTAACGTGACTAGACCGTGCGAAACGGATCATTTACAGTGAGTATTAACGTAAAGTATCTACGAGGGCAGTTCAATAAGTAATGCAACACATTTTTTTTCTCGGCCAATTTTGGTTGAAAAAACCGGAAATTTCTTGTGGAATATTTTCAAACATTCCCGCTTCGTCTCGTATAGTTTCATTGACCTCCGACAGGTGGCAGCGCTGTACGGAGCTGTTAAAATGGCGTCTGTAACGGATGTGCGTTGCAAACAACGGGCAGTGATCGAGTTTCTTTCGGCGGAAAACCAGGGCATCTCAGATATTCATAGGCGCTTGCAGAATGTCTACAGTGATCTGGCAGTGGACAAAAGCACGGTGAGTCGTTGGGCAAAGCGTGTGTCATCATCGCCGCAAGGTCAAGCAAGACTGTCTGATCTCCCGCGTGCGGGCCGGCCGTGCACAGCTGTGACTCCTGCAATGGCGGAGCGTGCGAACACACTCGTTCGAGATGATCGACGGATCACCATCAAACAACTCAGTGCTCAACTTGACATCTCTGTTGGTAGTGCTGTCACAATTGTTGACCAGTTGGGATATTCAAAGGTTTGTTCCCGCTGGGTCCCTCGTTGTCTAACCGAACACCATAAAGAGCAAAGGAGAACCATCTGTGCGGAATTGCTTGCTCGTCATGTGGCTGAGGGTGACAATTTCTTGTCAAAGATTGTTACAGGCGATGAAACATGGGTTCATCACTTCGAACCTGAAACAAAACGGCAATCAATGGAGTGGCGCCACACCCACTCCCCTACCAAGAAAAAGTTTAAAGCCATACCCTCAGCCAGTAAAGTCATGGTTACAGTCTTCTGGGACGCTGAAGGGGTTATTCTGTTCGATGTCCTTCCCCATGGTCAAACGATCAACTCTGAAGTGTATTGTGCTACTCTTCAGAAATTGAAGAAACGACTTCACCGTGTTCGTGGGCACAAAAATCAGAACGAACTTCTCCTTCTTCATGACAACGCAAGACCTCACTCGAGAGGAGCTCACAAAACTTCAGTGGACTGTTCTTCCTCATGCACCCTACAGCCCCGATCTCGCACCGTCGGATTTCCATATGTTTGGCCCAATGAAGGACGCAATCCGTGGGACGCACTACGCGGATGATGAAGAAGTTAT
Organism: Schistocerca nitens; assembly: GCF_023898315.1. Classification (NCBI taxonomy): domain Eukaryota; kingdom Metazoa; phylum Arthropoda; class Insecta; order Orthoptera; family Acrididae; genus Schistocerca; species Schistocerca nitens. Next base: position 572,138,754 of record NC_064621.1, on the reverse strand, counting down.
TGATGCAGTACGACGTTGGCTCCGACATCGACCAGTGGAATGGTACCGTGCAGGCATACAGGCCCTCATTTCAAGGTGGCGTAAGGCCGTAGCATTGAATGGAGATTACGTTGAAAAATAGTGTTGTGTAGCTAAAAGATTGGGGAATAACCTGGTGTATTTCAATGCTGAATAAAACAACCCCTGTTTCAGAAAAAAAATGTGTTGCATTACTTATTGAACTGCCCTCGTATGATTGTTGCTTAAACCACGGACAGTTTACATGTTCTAGGACGAAGGCAGATTCACACGAATGTCGCCTACATAACACATTGGATTTTAAAATGTGAGAAGTAGAATATTTTGTAAATGTGATAAATAGCAGTTTCCCATGGAAAGTGTGTATTCTGGATATTCCAGGTTTTCGGTTATCCATAAATTCTGGGTCCGTATTACCCCGGGTAATCGGGACCTTGCTGTGGTCCAGTTTGTGCGTTGTCTTGCTGTTTTCACTCCCTACAGCTCCCTTCAGTACCATGGAGGCTGTTCTCTGATGTATTAACTCATATCCCTTCTTCAAGTGAGTGTTTTCCGAAAATTTCTTTCCTTGCTGTTTCTGCGAAGAACCCCCTCATTTGTTATCTGATCAGCCCACACTAACCTTTGCATCTTTCTCTAACACTACATCTCCCTTCGTTTTTAACTTTCTGACGATCAATGGTTACCTTGTGCACAATCTTGTGTTTGTGACGTATATTCTCAGATATTTCTTCATCAAATGAAGAGCTGTGTTTCAAACTAGTTGATTTCTTGTGCTCATGAATGATCTCTTTTTCTGTGCTAGTCTGCTTCTTATGTTCTCCTTGCTTCGACCGTGATGTCTTTCGTTTCCTGCTAACAGAATTTAGTTCGCTAATATAATTTCTGCTACTGTCCTTAACTGTGGTCTAGTGGCTAGCGTTGCTACCTCTGGCTCAAGGAGTTCCGGATTCGATTCCCGGCCGGGTTGGGGATTTTTCTCTGCCCGGGGACTGGGTATTTGTGTTGTCCTCCTCATTTCATCATCATCCTCTTCATTCTTACTTTTATGTTTAGTAGACGGGCTGGTGATAGGAAGGGCATCCGGCCATGCCTTAAAATTAACCCCCCAAATCCGTTTTATGACCATGCGCCGCTGCGGGACAAGGGCATAAGCAAAAGAAGAAGAATATAATTTCTGCTACTCCCCATTACTTTAGTGTTTCTATGGTTTCCTCTCAGTCCATATTCAGCTTTCATAAGACCATTCAGTCCAAAACGTTCTGCGCTTCTGCCTCACTTTCACAGGGAATAGCAATGTTACTACACAATAGTATCTTTGATAACACTGGCTGAGGAATTCTAATGTTGCTTCTGAACCTGTTTTCATATTGCCAGTTTGTCATTTGGAGATAGCGAGTGGAGCTGTGGACGCTAGTAGATGGAGTGCTAAGTAGAGAAATCGACTGTTTGAGTTCAGTAGAGTGGTGACAGCGGCGCAGCCAGCCAGAAACATTTGCACCGTGCAGGGGGATAATTCCATTGGACAGAGGATGGTAAGAAAATGGTTTTGATTTAAGGAGCACCGTTTTTACATTACCGACTCTCCACGTTCAGGAAGACCTTCGAGATTTGATGAAGATCGGTGCAATGTATTAATCTATAATGATCAACGTCATTGCTCTCAAGAACTGGCAAATGTGATGAACTGTGATGATTCCATCATAGTGCGACATTTGCAGAAATGGCGAAGGTTCAAAAATCGAGTGTATGGGTACCGCAGTGACAAAAATCTCTGCTTGCTCATCTATAATTCGCTTGTGAACAACATTGACCATTCCTAACCTGTATCTTTACTCTTGACGAGAAATAATGTCTTTATGCTAACATACGGAAAAGAAAACAAAGTACAAGAGTCAAAACAAAGTACAAAGAACTCCACGGAGACACAAAAGATAATGCTATACATCAGTTAGAAGAGCGACAGTGTGGTGTACTACGAATTGCTTCCCCGAGGTCTAGCCATCACTACCTACATTGATCGTCAACAACGCAATCCAAGTACAGCGATCAGGAAGACTGTATAAAGTGATCCCACTCCACGATAACGCCCGCCCGCATTCTGCTAGACTGACAAAAGGCACGATACAGGAGTTGGTTTGGGGAGTCATTCTACACCCACCTTATTCACATTATCTTGGCCCCTCAGATGTTCACCTTTTCCGCTCTCTATTGAACAATCTTCAAGGAACTTTCTTTCTGGATGAAAATGCATTCCGAACGTGGCTCAACTGCTTTTTCACCTCGAAACCTTGTGGTTCGCACGGTCGCGGAATCGACAAATTATCCCAGAGTTGGCAGACCGCCTTAAATAGTGGAGGAGAATATATTATTGTTGGTTAAAGTCTCTGTTATGCGTATCTGTTCTGTTTAATAAACTCGAAGAAAAGCGCTACGAACTTACGTACAACCTAATATTTCCATTATTGCATCTTTGGCGTACAGTTTTAGCAGAAAGAATAAAAAATTGCATCCCTCCCTTGCATCCTTTTTAATCCTACGACTTCTCTCTTGTCCTTCTCTTCTTATGTTCCCTTGGCTTGTTGTACATTAGGCCCATCGTATATTACCATTTTTACGAAGCGTCATACCTAAGTTCCTAAGAATTCATATCTTACACCTCTTAACGCCATCGAAAGTTTTAGGAAGGTCAACTGTCCTATGAAAGTGTCTTGATAGAAAGCTTTATCTTGAGCGACAAGTCCTACAAAAGTGTTTTGATTATTTCAAAAGTTGCTACCGTTATGAAGATCAACAACTTCCTGCCTCGTTCCCTCAGGTTTCCTAAAGCCCATATGATCATCATCTAATATACACTGCTGACCACCGTAAATGCAACACCAAGAAAGACAAGAGGTAGCACAACAAAATTTATTTTGTAGATAACATGTTGACCAAGTATCACATGATTACGTTTACAGACGTCTGTGACATGTGGTTCCTGCCAGAATCAGTAGCCAGAGTAGCCGCCATTGTAGGAGATCACCGCTGCCACACGTCTCGGCATTGAGTCAAAGAGACGTTGGATGTGTTCCTGGGATACAGCAGCCCAAGCAGCTTCCACACGTTGCCAAAGATCATCTGGTGTGGCAGCTGGGGATGTAATCTGGGTCACTCGTTGAGCAACCATGGACCAAATGTTTTCTATCGGCGAAAGATCCGGAGAGCGAGCAGGCCAGGGAAGCACCTCAATCTGGTTATTGACGAAGAACCTTTGGACAATGTCTGCCACGTGTGGTCGCGCATTATCCTCTTGAAATATGGCTGTGGCCGAGCCCTGAAGGTAAGGAAGGACAACTGGCTCCAGCACCTCGGATATGTAGCGCCGGCTATTTAAAGTACCGGCAATGCGTACTAGAGGCGTGCGAGAGTAATATCCAATACCGCCCCATACCATAATACCCGGTGCAAGACCAGTGTGGCGATGCATAATGCAGCTGTCCAGCATCCTCTCTCCACGGTGTCTCCACACTCGAATCCGACCATCGTGGTGCTGCAGACAGAAGCGTGCCTCGTCAGTAAAGACAACGTCATTCCATTCTGCCGTCCACATCCGTCTGTCATCACACCATTGGCGACGGAGACGTCTGTGGTTCTGCGTCAATGGTAGACGAAGCAGTGGACGTCTTGCGGACAGACCACTCAGCTGTAAACGGTGTCGAATGGTACGCGCAGACACTGGATGATGCGTTACAGACGCAATGTGCTGTGCTATGGTTCGGGATGTCACTGAGCGATCCGTCACTGCCATGCGCACAATTTGCCTATCAGCACGTGCATTGGTGCACCGAGGTGAATGCGATCGACCACGTCGGTCCGTCGTACCCTCCTGCATCCAACGGTCACATATCCGCATTACAGTTGTTTGGTTTCGTCCAACACGACTAGCGATTTCTCTGTATGATAATCCACAATCTCGGTAAGCCACTATACTTCCTCTGTCGAACTCGGATACTTGATCAAACGATGTTCGCTGTTGTCTACGAGGCATAACTGATCGTCTTGTGAATCAACCACAAGGTAAACACACGTTCCGAACGCACACTCGTCGAAATCGCCAAGCCTTAAATGGCGCTATGAGGTGGCGCCACAGGCGCGCGTGATGTGCGTCTGCGCTGAAATTCTAATCAGTTGCATATCTCATCGCTGCAAACCCATGGTGTAAATTTCACTTGATTCGGATGCTTCCTTCAGGGTGTTGCATTTACGGTGGCCAGCAGTGTATATTCTCAATCTTAATTACCTGTTGTTTTGTACGTTGTTGTCTCCGTAGCCGAGGTCGCTAACGGACGCCTGTGTGGTATCAACGAGTCGGAGGTGCGCTGGTTCGAATCCTGCCATTATTTCACTGACGGGGGCAGGAGAGGTGTTGACTTAAAGTTCCGGATCATCACTGTTTCCCCCATTGTCCTGGATGAAATTCCGAACCTCTCCGCAGTGCCTCACGAAGTGAGGGCATGACTGTTGATGGTGATCCATCTGTCGGATGTGGACGTTAAGCTGGTCCATCCTGCTGGTGCTATTTGAGAGGAGCAGGCTATGTGACGGTGCTGGGTTTCATCCTCTCGCTTCTCTCATCACTATCATCTTCATCATCATGTAACACAAACGTAACACCACAGACGTATCTATTACACTCGCCTACACTCCAGAAACACGTATACGCCACATTAATGATGGTTACATTGTCTGTGGTTATAAAGTGTCTATAACTTCCCATTATAATGCCCTTCATGTATGCAAGCGTGTCTGTAGGAACAGACTCTGTTCTGACGATTGTAGCTGTGGTTAATTATTAGAAATGGATTGGTATTTTGACAGTCTGGATTGAATGTTCAGATGGCTCTGAGCACTATGGGACTTAACATCTGAGGTCATCAGTCCCCTAGAACTAAGAACTACTTAAACCTAACTAACCTAAGGACATCACACACATCCATGCCCGAGGCAGGATTCGAACCTGCGACCGTAGCAGTCGCGCGGTTCCGGACTGAAGCGCCTAGAACCGCTTTGCCACCGCTGTCGGCGGTCTGGATTGAGGTCTGCTGTTTGCGACACTTGAAGTTTGTTCTGGACCGAGACTCTAACCAGATTTTCCCGCGTATCGTCATCGGTCGCCTTAACAACTCTCCAAGCAAGCCTACAGGACCGATCCAAACTTCCATACGTCACGGAGTCCAAAACCTTACGCTGGCACATTTCCACACAGGGAACGACAAATGTGACACGCATACATGCATGTACAAAGAACATGGTAATGTGCAGAGACTGTATGGACACAGAAACACAGACACTGAAACCATCGATAATCTATCCGTGCCTCGACGCGCTAGAAGGACCATAAAACATTTGTCGCGGCTGTGCGGTAAGCACGAAATGTGCGAGCCTAAGGATTACGGATGGAAGTTTGTAACGGTCCTAGAGGTGTGCTGGGATATCGGAAGTGGTTAAGGAAACAGTTCGCGTTAAGTGGAAATTCGGATTCGACCCCCGGTCCAGCACAAATTTTCATGTGCCAAAACAGCTGACGTCATGCCAGATCCATTTCATATACGACACAACTCCCACGTATCGGTAAGGAAAGCGCCACTATGCCGGTGGAAAATCACCTTTCCCGGTAGGCGGTTTTATGCAGTCCCGTGCGATATCACAGCCAACAATGTGATACAACACTGACATTTTTAAAATTGTTGTTAGAAACTTGGATGCATGAGCTGTTAAGCTGATTTTACGATCGTCCTTACATTTATCTGTTCTCGGTAACTTCGGAATTTTGGGGATAAAGCCCTTTAAAAGTCTCCAACCTCATAAACTGGTGGCATAAACTTCAATAATGGTGTGGTTGCCACTTTCTCCAATGATTCCTGAGAGACGTAGTCGAAATAATAATGGGCTGTCCTGTGCGCTGCATACAGCAAAAATGAGTGTTGTTTGGGAAGAAACAGCTACCAGTCGTGTCATATTATCTTGAACTGCGTAGTTATTGACTGATACAAGACTTTACTCGGGCCTGAGGCCAAGGTGATTCTATTTGGTAGGCGCTTACTTAAAAAAGGCGATCGACAGCAATACGGTCCCGATCAGGTACACAGAGTTTCATTTCATTTCAACGTACGAGTGAACCGCGTTATTTGCAGCAATACTACAACGATTTAAACTAAAAAATTCAAAACACTATTACTAACCTGGGAATAAAACTGAAAATAAATTTTGCAAATAAATGAAAGACATTAGTAAGACATACGTTTCCAAAAAAAGCAGTAGTGGATACCTATTATGTAATTCATACACACAGCGGAAAACTACTTTAAATAATACAAATTAGGGTTTCACAAAAATATTAGGGTTGACAAAATTAACATATTTGTCACTCCACAATATACTTGCACATTATAATGTATTTTACTCCAGAATTGTATGTCGAAGATGTATGAAAAGAAAATGATAATACTCGATAATTTTCCTGAGCTCAACATCTCCTGCATTGCAGAGGATTGCTGAATCAGTTTCCTCAGAAGACGAATGAATGGACAGGCAGTGGTATAACCATGACGGTGATGTCAGCCGAAGGGAAATATGCTGTCGTGATTAGATGTGGATGAAATATGTAACATTAGGTTTGAAATTAGCTAATCACGATAATAACCAATCACCTCCGTTCTTGCGAACTTTTAATTATATTTTACTGAAGTATTGAGCTGATACGCCAGTTTAGCTGCAAAATTATATGTGGATGAAGAAAGAACTATCTAACCAATTAACTAGACTACATACTAATATACAATTCAGCACAGATATGTGTGCGGGATGCATTAGTCATTCCATCTAAGAGATCCACTACCGGATTTTGATTAGTTTAATGTCTGTAACGGACGCATCCTCATCTACTATTGTCACTTTTTGGAACGCAACAGTTACCTCATAGAGCACTCTTTCAAGTAGAAAGGCAAGTACTGCAGATTACTCTCCACTAACAACTTCTAAGAATCCAGTGTTGAGGAAGCGCTCGTTATTCGTTGTGCATTCTTGTTTATATTCGCGGTGTATGAAGTCCCACCAATTATCTTGTCGTAGGACGAGATTTCCAAGTTTCTTTTTCTGTGTTCCTGCCATAAAATGTGGATGGCTGCAGCCTCAGAACTGTGTCTGGAGGGCACTTTGAGATCTGCCGTGAAGAACAGGAAAGCTTACTTACTAACGACGCTGTGCGAGATGTCGCAATATTTCTTTGAAACATTACTCTCGTGTATCAGGAGGGTAGGATTTAGGACACTGCAAAAACAGGACTATGTCCACTGGCGTGGCGTAAAAACAGCAGCACGCTATCTCAGTCCGCTTGTCTGCCATTCCTCCAAAACATTAGTTTCTTTTCCTAGTGCCTTGATCTCAATTTTGATCGCTGTGATGGTGGTCAAGCGTGATTAAAATTAATGGCAGGGAAGGACAGCACAGCCCTACTTACATAAGAGTCGATTACAGATCAAACAGATGCATTGTTTCCGCAGCTTTGTCCGACACTGACGTCTCCTAATTGCTGAAACAGTCTCTGTGGCGTTCCAACAAGTGCTTACTTTTAACAGAAAACGTCGTTTTTGAGAAAATTACCAACTAGTTAATGGACCGGAATAACGATTGTGGAAAAATAGCTCTATACATCGGTATCATTACTAGCTATTTAGAATATCTCGTATGGTTTTGCACTACAAATAAAATTAACAATAAATATTCAGTTCTCAAAAATAGGTTCAAGTCTTAATGTTGACCTCAAAGGCTTCTTATGCTTTATTAACCACAATCATACTTCTTTGAGTAAGTTCCGTCACCGCAAAAGACTGGCACAACTGTTGTGACGACTCCGATTTAAGATACCCGCGATTTCCCTTCGGGCGAGTGCCGTTTATCCCTTGAACAAGGTCACTCCTTCACCACGACGTTGACGAGACTAAACATTCTAATCTTCCATCTGCTAAAAGCGACCATGTTTTTCCCTTCCTTTTGATTCCAGTATCTTTCTTAGCAGCCATTCAAAGTGGCAATGTCCTGTCTTTTCTGAACTGGTGCCTGGTATTATTACCGGAGCTTTGATATCCCTCTTACGACAAGCCTATGGTACTTAAGTTTCTCTTCTTCTTCTTTCGAATAACTCATTTGGAGGGTACGATGAATCAACTATGGCTACTCTTCATTGTATTAGATTTCCTTAGTTTCCAAATTTCCTTCAACCTTTTAGAATGTTATTCCCTTTTTCTAGAGTCCACTTTCGTCTGGTTGTTTTCTTTCTCCCCTGAAATTCTGCCTTTAGAACTGCCTTTCTGAAATGTATTCTGCTTTTAGTTGTGTCTATTGTAATTCCGGAGTTTTCCATGTCTTTTCAGTCTCTATGAACCATGCGGACTTGGATTTGTAGCTATTGAGTATTGTGAATATCCACTTGGGTAGTCTGTTTTTATCCAGTCTGAACATACGTCCAAAAAACTGTACTCTACCTCATTACATCAGTTAGTTTTTCAGTTTTCAAGTTAAGTTTTTCTTGGGCGATAAACAAAGAAACAAACTCAATTATTTGTGTCGAATTTTTTGGAACAGTTACAGAAATCCTTGAGCTACTTGTTAACATAGTCACTACCGAAAAAAAGAACTACTGAGATTAGAGATGAACATATGTGTTACTGCCAACCGGAACAACTGAGTTGGGTAATAGACGTCGGTACCTCGATGTCACTGAAAGCATATTACCCGACTGGAATGTTTTTCTGGTGTAATGAATCAGCGCCATCCTTCGTATTCCGTAGAAATTACGACACTCGGTAACTGCCATCGACCCCAAATTTCATAACGGGCGCACGAATAAGCAACGAGAATCCGTTACAATTTTAGATACGCCGTTTGTAGAGTGACAGTTTACTCCGCAGGCGCAACGGTGTCTAGTGGTAACATCAGCCGTAAAGAGTAGAAGTCTAGTCACCTGTTCATTCGCTTGTTCATTGTGTGACTTCGGAGTTGACGGCTTGAATCAATAATTAGGAAAGTGAGTGAACTGTTTAGGGACAAATCAGCATACTTATGTCCTCTGCTGGGGATAAGCCATTGCTCAGAAAAGCTGCCCGGGTTCATCTTTGCGAAAATATTCGACGGACAGTAATCTGCGTAAATACAGAACTTGATAGTGAAACTCTGAGAATTAGTGGATAAAAATGGACACGTTGTACATAAAGAAACTCTCAGTGAATGTATGCGTTGGTTATTTTGATAATTCCTTGTAAAGCATTGGGAAATATTAATTCGGAATACTTTTAATGTGAAACTTCCTGGCAGATTAAAACTGTGTGCCCGACCGAGACTCGAACTCGGGACCTTTGCCGTTCGCGGGCAAGTGCTCTACCAACTGAGCTACCTAAGCACGACTCACGCCCGGTACTCACAGCTTTACTTCTGCCAGTACCTCGTCTCCTACCTTCCAAACTTTACAGAAGCTCTCCTGCGAACCATGCAGAACTAGCACTCCTGAAAGAAAGGATATTGCGGAGACATGGCTTAGCCACAGCCTGGGGGATGTTTCCAGAATGAGATTTTCACTCTGCAGCGGAGTGTCCGCTGATATGAAACTTCCTGGCAGATTAAAACTGTGTGCCCGACCGAGACTCGAACTCGGGACCTTTGCCTTTCGCGGGAAAGTGCTCTACCAACTGAGCTACCGAAGCACGACTCACGCCCGGTACTCACAGCTTTACTTCTGCCAGTACCTCGTCTCCTACCTTCCAAACTTTACAGAAGCTCTCCTGCGAACCATGCAGAACTAGCACTCCTGAAAGAAAGGATATTGCGGAGACATGGCTTAGCCACTGCCTGGGGGATGTTTCCAGAATGAGATTTTCACTCTGCAGCGGAGTGTGCGCTGATATGAAACTTCCTGGCAGATTAAAACTGTGTGCCCGACCGAGACTCGAACTCGGGACCTTTGCCTTTCGCGGGCAAGTGCTCTACCAACTGAGCTACCGAAGCACGACTCACGCCCGGTACTCACAGCTTTACTTCTGCCAGTACCTCGTCTCCTACCTTCCAAACTTTACAGAAGCTCTCCTGCGAACCATGCAGAACTAGCACTCCTGAAAGAAAGGATATTGCGGAGACATGGCTTAGCCACAGCCTGGGGGATGTTTCCAGAATGAGATTTTCACTCTGCAGCGGAGTGTGCGCTGATATGAAACTTCCTGGCAGATTAAAACTGTGTGCCCGACCGAGACTCGAACTCCCGAGTCTCGGTCGGGCACACAGTTTTAATCTGCCAGGAAGTTTCATATAAGCGCACACTCCGCTGCAGAGTGAAAATCTCATTCTGGAAACTTTTAATGTGGTTGGTCGCTGCATTTTGAATATATGTAGTGGACAGGTATCATCGAATTTTCTACAGTGATTGTTTAAATTTTGGCAAAAGTCTAAAAGTGTTAAAACAGATTGACATCGGTTACGAGGAATATTTTCATATCATTTTAGGCTAGAAACTGACTGACGACCGTGAAAGAATGCACGGAAATAGCTATCTGCCTCGATATATGGTTCAAATGGCTCTGAGCACTATGGGACTTAACATCTACGGTCATCAGTCCCCTAGAACTTGGAACTACTTAAACCTAACTAATCTAAGGACAGCACACAACACCCAGTCATCAGCCTCGATATAGATTGACCTCCGGAGACTTAATTATTTTAAGGAGACGGGTGGCGGTCTACCACTTCCTTACTGAACGTGACTTCAACACGATGATTTCATTTTCTCTCTTGATGGGAACAGATTGTCCTTCATTCTCGAATTCACTGTGAACTATGCTCCATCAATTGAAAAAAAAACTGATGTTCGTTCTTTTTATATTGGATTTCTTTGTTCTCGTCTTAATTTCTTACCCATCGTCTCTTCCCTTATTGGTTGTTTGCAGGATGAATGACTTTGTCCCTAAATTTCATTGCTACAGATGAAAGTGAGAGAGAGAGAGGGAAACTTGGATTAATCTCTGTCATTGAACGAAATTTTCGTCAGCTTTGAGCTGCAGTTGTTTCTGGATAAAGAAAATGTGAGATACATTCGTTAAATTATCTTACTCCCCAATAATCCCGCACGAAATGATCTAAGTAATAATTTTTGGAACGTGCAACGCTTTGTCGTCATTCAACGTCACACGGCACTCTGTAGAGAGACTTCATTCACTTAAAACATTTTTATTTTGGTACATGAAAAAGGACGTCCGTGTCTAACCAACTTCTGCCTCTAGTGTCCACTCGTTCCCGACAGTCAAATTTCTCAGATTTTCCCGTCGTGGTCGCTTCGTCAGACGCATCTGGGAGGAAGTAATATGTTCCTCGATTCTTTTTGGAACGTACGCTCTCAGGGTATCAACAGTAAATCCCTCCGTGATGCACAACGCCTCTCTTGTAGCGTGTGCCACTGGAGTTTGACGAGCACATTTTAACGCTCTCACACTAACTATTACTGTTTTGTTTGCGGGGGCAAATAATTTTACTTCAGCTGCCGTTTTTATATTTCTATCAGTGTTTTCGTTACTCAAACTGACTGAATTGAGGGTGGGCGGTAGGCGGGGAGGGGGGGGGGGGGAAGACAGATAGGAGTTGCGTTCCGTTGATGATGAGTTGTTCATTAGACACACAGTATAAATCAGATCAATTAAAGAGACATAGGAAATCGATCGTCACCGTTTGAAAGGAATTGGCCCACGATTTGCCTTTAGTGACAGCGTCTCTGCAAGAAACTCCTTCTGAAGGTCTTCGTATGTACTAAATTAGAATATTAAAAAGGTGAAGTGCTTAGCTGAGTTCTACGCATACAATGAAATGAAGAAGATAAATGAAAAGAACGTGGTACAGTCGTGAGTAGTACGTGTTACGTAATTACGTGAGACGAATTCGTGGCGTGTGAAAGTTTTCACATCTGACGGACAGAAGAAACAGAGAAACATCTGAAGATTACTTAGTGGCTGTCACTCATGGAGCGTCCGAGCAGAGATGAATTACGTCATTAACGTACAGCACCTACAGCTATAGAGGAAACCTGTTTCCTCACTTAAGAAACAATTATCCAACCTTGGTTTGTTCCATTTAAATGCATTTTGCTTGTAGTGGGCTTACATGACTTCATTTACCTGGATAAATTTGAAGTACACTCAGTTCTTCTAAAGATAAGAGTTTCCCAGACGGCAAAAAGTAAATCAGAAAATTTGTGCTTCAGTGGATACCATGCTGCACGTGTAATTTGTAAGAAGACAGTGAGGAGGCAGTGACAGCGTAGGACATAAGTAACTAAAAGAAATTTAGTACACTAGGAAATATGTAGACTTCTCGATGATAATGTATTAAAACACTGATCGCGATGGTAGCCGAAATTTTTAATCACCTACAACACATTTAGGACGTTTGCTCTAAGAATCAGTTATTACGTTAGTTATTGCTGTGTCTCGTGTTTTAGAGAAAATTACAGGCGAATCATCGCTAAAGCAATAGCAAGGTCGGCCCTAGTACTTGGACAGTGTAACAGGTATTACACTGGTGTACGAAACTTGAGGACGAAAGTAATGTGCTACTGTCAAGTTAACATTGCTCTCGATGAAACTAGACATACGTAGAAACAGCTGCTGAACTATGGTAAAGATGGTAAGTGAAAGTAAAACCAGTTAGACGAACCGAAATAACACTGTTATACAAAGACAATAATTACAGTGAAGTTACCACGTTTTGAGAGGGTTCCTCGGACATTAAGAAAGGCGAATGTGACCGCTAGAGACAACAATGCACGATCTGCAACGTGCTCAGTTGCTGGCCCCAAGGTTGCTGAAGAGTTCCATAGGCAGGACGCTGTCTCTCGCTACCAACGAGGATGACAACTGCTGCATTCCCGTTGCTCAGTATGGACGTCCTGCTGTACGACTCTCCAACGCATGCCACACAAGCGATGAGATTCATGTTGAAGTAACGGACAGGTCGGTCAATTCGCCGAATATCCTTTCGTTTCAAGAGTTTCTCCACTTGCGCAATTCGATGTGGTCTCGCATTGTCATCCATTAAAAATGAAATCAGCGCCGAACGCATCCCTGAAAAGATGAACAACAGGGAACGTGTGCCGTATCGCAATAACGTTGTCCAGTGAGTGTAGCGTGTTCGATGATTTCGAGGTCAGCGAGCCAGCTCAGCGTTATGCCTGCCCACACCATGACACCTAGATCATCAAAACGATATTGTTCGACAATGTTCCTGCGTCCATTACTTCTTCCCACCTCTAGTCACATGAGCGTATGTTATGCTGCCAGGGACATTGCAAAAAGAAAGACGGCAAAGCGGACGCGATGACTTAGAAACAATGGTACACATATCTCTTAACAAAAGCGGGTAGGTCAGTCGTCGATACATTTCTAAAAGCTGTATCATGACGAAAGTCTGCAGATTTGAAAAATGAAATGTGAGAGATGCAGTAGATTTTCGTTAACGTCGAAGCGGAGCACAATATAAATTACATCAGTCACTCACCTTCCGATAGCACGTAGGCTGCAACCACCCACTGCCCACACTCCAAAAGATTGTACTTGAAAGTGTTAACTACGTTGGTAACGAGGCGAAATTCGTATAACGTACCACATGCACAGATATACACACGCGTGTGTTCTGGAAACCCTACTAGGAAGTAACCAATTGTACTGTACATTTGGAAACAATAATACGCGTGTGGCCTGAACCAACGCTTTTTCGTTCATTACTGGACGAAGAAGTTCAAGATATTTTGGACCTAGTGCCGCAACAAAGCTTATAAATACTGGCGTCGGAATGTTAGTAAACACATCTCTGCACGAGAGCTACAAATCAGTCTGGTAGCGTTACTGAAGTGTTTCAGTGACAGAGCCCCACACATCCCGTTCATACTTCATGGTCGTGTATATACAAACACTGCGGGCAACGGTACATTTCACTACGGCACACCTCTATAGAAATATTTCTGTCCAATTCCTACCAAGGTTCAAGTCACATGAGACTAAAACAAAAAAAAAAAAAACGCGTGTTATATCAATATTATGCTATGCTGCGCAATGTTCACGTATTTGAAACGCGATGCTTGCTGACATCTCTAGTTATGAAGATTTATGACTTTTTGTATGTTTCGTTGCTTCCTACATTGCTTGTGTTATGAGAGAAACTATATCACACTTAATATAAAATGAGGTGTATGTAGATACCTAATGACGGTGAAGTGTCATACCAAAGCGTGTTTTGTAAAAACAGTAATGCAAGCAGAGAAGAAAAGTTTTGAGGTTTTGTACCAAGTCTCTTCTCGTTCCTTTGTGGTTGTTTGTTATATACTGCGACAGATCGGGATCCTTTCCCAGTGACAGAGTAAATTTATTGTAGCGGCTGTGATCTAAAAGCCTGGATAGAAAGTAAGAGTCGTATGTTATTCATGAAACAGAACACAAAAAAGAAAACGGACGCTCACAGGCTAACAGACAGAATCTGCTTACTATTCTAGGTTAAACGCTTCTTTGGTAGCATGACCCACACACACATCAATCTCCCTAATCGACGGACGATCGATGGTTCACGTCTAGACTAGAGCGGGAGTTAGTTTTTGGGAGTTTTTTCGCACTGATTTAGTCGCGTAATTTATTTGTTCTTCATGTAAGGGAGAGATGTACTGCATGAAAATTCTTTAACACGCCACACACAAAAGCAAGATTAAATGATAACCGAACCCTGTCGCAGGGTGATCCCTCAAAACTCGATTTAAAACAACATCGACATTCTCAATGACGCGTGACCAGTACAAAATCTGGCAGCATGTGTAGCCATGAGTGGGGTCCAGTAAATCCAATCTGGATAAGAAGAAGGAAATAGGAACATATCTGAATCAGAAGCGTTTCAAAAATTTATTCCCAATTTCAGATGTGTTGAGAGCTGTATCACTCTGCATCTGCTAGTGTTTCCCTAGGTCGACCAAGGAAACGATGGTTTTTGAAGACGGAAATGGCAGGTGCATTATTCCTGAGTGTAAGATGACGACAACGTTTCTGATATCAGCCGATAAGAGGCAACTGAAGTAAAACACACAATGAGCGTAAATAGTGCAGAATATGGCACAAACTGTGGCACGTTAAATTAAAACTGAAATTCACCTGTCTGCGGTTTTTTACTCGCTGCACTACCGATGAGAAGGACGACTACATTAAAATGTAGATATATCTCAGAGCTCTATGAAATGAGAATAAAAGTTAAATATATGAAAAATTTGGTGTGTCGTGCAAAGAAGTCTAGCATATAACATGGAATTTAGTACTAGCGAAATGTTACGGCATAGTGTGAAGCGAAAACAATAGTGTATATTCAATTGTCATAGTGGAGTGTTAAAGAAGTATTACAGGCATGTAGATTTAAACTGTGGTATCTGGCAACGATGAACGCGAGGGAAGGGGAGGGAGAGCGAAAGAAAGAAGAAAGTAATTGAAACACAAGTAATGAAGAGAGGGAGAAAGAAAGAGGCGTGGCTGACTTAAGGACGAAAAGAGAAGTAAGCGTAATTAGGAGGAAACGTGAGCGTTTGACTCTCTGTCGACAGAGGTAAATAGCCATACATGTTAATTTCTTAGGGGAAATGATGCGACTGTAAAGAGAAAGGGCTCAGCTCTTTCCTAAAAGCAACAGGGCTTTAAATTGTTCCATAGGCGGAGAACAGCAGTGGAAAAGAGTTTAATGAATGCTGTTCTATGAACTGAATATTTTAGAAAAAAGTATTCTACGTCTTAGAGGGGACAGCACTGGTTAAACTAAATAAAACGTTCTCCAAAAACATGCTAAGGAAGAAATACTTGTTGCTTTAGTTAGAGGTTACTACGAATACTTACATCTTTGACATTCCACCATCTCAAAGAATCAGGAAATTTTGTAAAGACGACTGCCTCTTCTCGGACTTCGTCACATTCATGGCCTCAGACGCTACTGTCATGTGCACACGTCGTCTCGATGAGTATCGAAAACAATAATGCGGTTAAATTATCCTGTAGCCAGAAACTTAAGGGATTTAAGGTGAGATCCACTATGCCTCCTCGATCATTCCATCACTAATTAAATGTGTGTATTGGCCATTGTAGCTACTGTATTATGAGAAAGAAGGTTTTGTTATGCGTGAGCCACATCCACTGCCATTTGTGCAAGAGCAACTTCTTCAAATAGCGCGGGTAATTTGTACGTAGAAACTGGTGACAAACAGTAACTGTTATACTGTCTTGGCGAAAGCTGACATTTTGAGAACCGTGGTTGTAGTACTACACGCAACCAACCACAAGTATGTTTTAAAGAAGGTTAATTTGAATCAAACCGTGAACAGTTTTGAATTTCTTACAAATTCATCTTCAGATGGCTGTTACAGATATTCTTGCTTTCTTGCTGGGTCCTCGTTTTGTATTCGTTATTGGGGGTCCTCGTTTTGTATTCGTTTTTGGCCCAGTTCGCTTAAAATTTACGAAAGCTTTAGCTCTCTTGACCTCTATCGAAACACACGTGGAATAGTTTTAAAGCTACTAAAACGTGGAATATGGTGAAAACTTACGTGCCGAATAAGCTTGTGTGACGAAATCGCTATGTTTTTATTATGAATTTTAAATTTAACACAAACATGTTCTATGTGACTGTTTCTCAATTCGCTGTAAAACGCTATAAACCATACCATTCCACGTTTTATGGCAGCACACAAGATAAGCCTTTACAAAGCGTGGCCTAGATTCACACGCGTAACATAAACAGTATTTTAGAAGATATTACAGCGTAAAGATGTTAAGTTACCAATGATACATTGAGTAACTTAACACCTTTACCACTGTAACATCTTTTATAATATTGTTCATGTTATTCATGTGAAGCTGGGCCACGCTTTTTAAATGTTTATCATGTGTGCTGCCATCAAACGTAGAGTGGTGCGGTTTAAAGCGTTCCGGTTTTCCAGTGAAGTGAACAGCTCTTACGCAGAACGCGTCCAGAAATGTATTAATTGTAAAATTCCTAACAAAAACACAGGGCAGTTTCGTCACATAGAGTAATACAACACGCAAGTTTTCACCAAATTTCCGTTTTACTAACTTTAAATCTATTTCATGAGTGTTTTGGGCGAGATCAAATGAACTAAATCTCTCGTAAATCTTACAGAATTATGAACAAAAAACTTTCTCTCTCTCCTTGTGGAACCAACCAATACCGAATACTGCGAGAAAGCGAAGAAACCTGTGACAAGCGTCTGAAGATGCATGTGTAAGAAATCCGAAACCGTCATGGCGTGACTGAAATAACCCTTTTTAAACCATGCTTGTGGCTGGTTGATGTTTGAATTATAAACGTTTTTAGTAACTTTTATTATAAAAAAGAGTATTTCACAAATTGTCGCAGATGTTGATAAAATAGTTTTTCATTTTAACAAGGATAGGTCAGGTAGACGGCTACCATCTTATACTAGGAAACATCCTGGCATTTGCTTGTAATAATTTAAGAGAACCACGGAAAATCTACATCACTAAAATGTACTCACTCACTTAATAAGTATCGTGCTGTTTAGGGTGTTGTAAATAAATTATGATACTTGTAGATGATCAGATGATCGAATCGGTACCAGTTTTTAGGTTTTTTCACATACTTACGGCTTGTGGGGCACTAGCCACAGAAATATATCTATTACTTTGTTGAGGATGTCGTTCAGTTTACCTGACACATACCTGAAAGGCAGGGGAAGACCAAGATGGATGGTGGGAGCAGATCCTGTCAGTGGTCGGAAAACTGTGCAGTGTGCCCTAGAAGTCCCTTTAAGTAAAAGCAGTGTATATTGGAGTACATTTAAAAACTACGTATTTGCATTTCGTGGATGCGATTTCGAAAGGGGTGAAGATGTTGCTGAACGAGGCCAAATCACGCGGCCTTGAAACAGTTCATCGACGAGCTCAGGAATGTGAATAGCGAAGTGTGCCGGAGATCCGTGTTGAGTAACCACACATGATGCATGACTGACGTGTATTCGAGCAGAGGTGCTAACCACATTTGCAACGTGTGTGCATAAGAATTTCCACTGAAGTACCCATGAAGTAAAACACGGTCTGAACACGTATCGTGACGACATCCCGGGCCATATCATATTGCACAAAATGTGGGTAGCCTCAGACCAGAAACGCACATTCCTCCTGTCTGAAGTACGACACGTCGCACATTCATCAGAAAATAACGCTCCTGCGTGAGGTTAGGGATACGGGCTTCAAATCGCTGCTCGGTAGCATTGTCAGATGATTCATTCACAAACACCAATCTAAATACGTTCATTTTCAAATGTTCTTTAATGTATTCGCGAATTCTTGAATACGGCAATTTAACTTTTTTTTAATTTACTGGCTTTCGGGATATGCCCATCCAGTCAACTCAACAGTGGAATGTCAAGTATGACGATACGAACGTGAGGAAGATACAACACCCAGCCTCCATGCAGAGAAAATCTCGTGCCCAGCCGGGAATCGAACCCTATTTTGCAAATTGATATGATTGGAGAGTCTGCCTGAGAGAAAAACTCGTTAATCTCAATTAAGCATACATGGTTTACGATGCGGTACCTTGCTAAGGCGACCTCTAAACGTACTCATTATCTATCTTTGCCTTTTCTTTTTCTACAGACGTTCGTGCGCCTACACGGACGCCACTAATCGACCTTCACAACCGAAACAATACAACACTGAAACAAAACAATAGAATACTGACCGTTTTTTTTCAACTTCAAAGCATAAATACTAATAAAACAACAATTTATTCCCCAATTGTATAAAGTAATGAGGGATACAGGGACTTCTCCGACACCGTGAAAAACATTTCTGTCATAAAGGACACAGTGGTAATTGACGGGAAGTCATCGAGTGAAAAACAAGCTATATCTGACGTTCCACAAGGAATTGTTTCAGGCCCCCTGCTGTTTCTCAGATACATAAATTATTGATGAGAGAATGTGAACAGTCTGATTACATTGTTTGTAGACGATATCCTCTATTGAAGTCATCAGAGAATCAATACGATTTCCAAAATGAATTGTACAAGATAATTGTACGGTGCGGAAAGTGTCAGTTGACCCTGAAAAATAATGCTAGAAAGAATCCGTATAATTCCGATTTCAAGGTAAATAATACAAATTTAGTGGTTGTCGATTCAACTAAATACTTAGGTTTTACAATTATGAACACTTTGTTCGCGAAATGGAAACCACAGTGAAAAATCCGATGAAGCTTTGCGCAGATGTGTTGGGGAGTGTCTCTAGTACGCACGTCGATAGCGTCACGTCGCTCTTCTCAGTTCTGACCGCACAGTGAGCGCGTAAAATGCCTAAAAAAATAGTGTCTCCCTTCAAGTACGGCTGCTTGTCGGGAAGTTTGTGCTGATTTCATGCAACCGCGCGTTACGTAACTGCCGTACGTTTCCTTCTTCATGACGATTCTCGGTCGCACGCTGCATTGACAATGAGGACGCTCCTGCAGCGCTTTCGATTGGAATTGTCTGATCACCCACCGTACGTTAAGGATTGGCTCCCTCTGATTTTCATCTCTACTCAAATGAACCGGTGGCTATGATAATTTGACATAGACAATGACCTGTAGCCCAGCGTAGAAAATTGTCGGAAAGCACAGAAGGCTGCCTTCTATGACGGGGGTATTAGGAAGTTTGTACAACGCTGCAGCAGATATCTAAGTCGCTGCGGCGACTATGTAAAAAAGTAGCTGGGTCGTGTAGCTCGTTGTGGCAATTAAAACAGTTTTGAGTTTCATTGTGGTTTCCATTTCTCGACTGATCGTTCCTTACTTTCCGAATGCCGCTCATAAATGGGAACCATCGCATAGAAAATGTTTTGTATACGCCGAACCAGAAACTGTGCTTAACTGGCAAAGCACTTAGGAGATGCGACAAATCTACTGGAAACACGACCTACACTCTGCTTGCCCATCCTCTTCTGCAATATTGTTGCATAGTTTGGGATTCTTACCAGATAAAAGTGACGGACGATATCGAAAAAGTACAAAGATGGGTAGCTCATTTTGTACTTACATTAAACAGGGGAAAGTGTCATGAACGTGAGATGCAATCTAGGGGCGGTAATCGTTATAACAAAGGCGTTTCTGTTTGTGGCGAGATCTTTTCACAGACTTTGAATCACCAACTTTGAATGAGAAAATGTTTCGTTGGCAACCATCTACGTAGGGGGAAGTGAGCATCATAATAAAAACATAGCTTGCACGCAAGGATTTGTGTGTTTTGGTTTTTCTCACATGGTATTCGAGAGTGGAATGGTTGAGAAATAGACTATTGGTTCTGTGAACCCTCTGCCAAGCACTTGTTTGTCGACAGCAGAGTAGTAGATGTAGAAAATCATGGCGGTGGATGGTGTAAAGGAAACAAAAGAAAAATTCGGAGTAGGTATTAAAATCCATGGAGAAGAAATGAAAACTTTGAGGTTCGCCGATGACATCGTAATTCTGTCAGAGACAGCAAAGGACCTGGAAGAGCAGTTGAACGGAATGGACAGTGTCCTGAAAGGAGGATATAAGATGAACATTAACAAAAGCAAAACGAGGATAATGGAATGTAGTCGAATTAAGTCGGGTGATGCTGAGGGAATTAAATTAGGAAATGAGAGACTTAAAGTAGTGAAGGAGTTTTGCTATTTGGGGAGAAAAATAACTGATTATGGTCGAAGTAGAGAGGATATAAAATGTAGACTGGCAATAACAAGGAAAGCGTTTCTGAAGAAGAGAAATTTGTTAACATCGAGTAGAGATTTAAGTGTCAGGAAGTCGTTTCTGAAAGTATTTGTATGGAGTGTAGCCATGTATGGAAGTGAAACATGGACGATAAATAGCTTGGACAAGAAAATAGAAGCTTTCGAAATGTGGTGCTACAGAAGAATGCTGAAGATTAGATGGGTAGATCACATAACTAATGAGGAGGTATTGAATAGAATTGGGGAGAAGAGGAGTTTGTGGCACAACTTGACAAGAAGAAGGGATCGGTTGGTAGGACATGTTCTGAGGCATGAAGGGATCACAAATTTAGCATTGGAGGGCAGCGTGGAGGGTAAAAATCGTAGAGGGAGACCAAGAGATGAATACACTAAGCAGATTCAGAAGGATGTAGGTTGCAGTAGGTACTGGGAGATGAAGAAGCTTGCACAGGATAGAGCAGTATGGAGAGCTAGCTGCATCAAACCACTGTCAGGACTTAAGACCACAACAACAACAAACATAGGTACTTTATGTCTGACGCGAAGTACTGAGATAGCTGCGGACTGAGGGTGCGATGAAGTAGAGGGTGTGGGAGTGGGGAGGTGGAAAGAAGACAGTAAGTCCGCCAGGCAGCTGACTGGTGGAAAAGAATCGCAATAAAATTTTCAGGAAAGAGATGTCGAGCCTGGAAGGTCGAGGTTAGCGCCGTGCTCGGGGCGGTTATTTAGAGCGACGCCCTCCGTGGATTCAGCTTGTGCTGTGGCGCACGGGGCAGCGTGCAGCCATCCGGTGCGGCTTTGGCAGGTGGGGTCGGTGTGGCCTCGTGTCAATCGCGCCGCGGGCGCAGTAAAGCGTGTCCCGGCAACGACCTGCGACAGTGGCAACAGGCAAACGAGAAAAAGAAAAAAACAAAAGCCGAGCGTTTCCCTGCGGCGGGCACCAATCGTGGCGGCAGAGACCGCCCCCGCAGGTGACCGAGTGACGCCATTGGTCGCGCCGCGTCCAGGTGGGTGCCAGCGTGGGTGGGGGTGGGTGGGGGAGGAGAAGGAAGAGGTGGAGGTGGCGGAGGAGGAGGAGGAGGAGGTAGGGGTGACCGCTTCGCGCCGCGCACCGACGTAATTGTTGTGTGTGTGTGTGTGTTTTAGGTGAGGTGCAACGGCCGGCAGCCTCGGGGCAGCAACCTGCCCGCTGCGCCTGCGAGCCGGGCGTCCTTCGCGAGTCCTCGCGGCCCGGAACGCGCCGCTGTCAGCACTGGCAACCCGCGCCAAGTCGCTGCTCTTCTCAGACACCGACGAACGAGCCATGGCGTTCTTTAGAGCTCCCGTACCAGCGTAATTATCTTGAGAGCGTCCGCATGTACGTCTACATTTGCACTTGTTACGTCTCCGTACGTGGTTAACATTACCCCACTTCTCTCATTATCTTGTCTGGTGTTTCTAAGTTTGTCTGACATCCACATCTCTACTAAGGCAGGGGGATATTTCCCATACGTACCTCAAATTTAAAAAGAAAAGTATTCTAGTCTTTAGTCCTTCCAAATCCTTACACCTGTGATACAGTCCAACATCACACAAGTAGTCTAAATTAAAGATGACTCGAAACTAGACATGAATGTTTGCGAAAGACACATCTGTAACATTTAGTTGTCAGCGTGAGTCCCTCTTATGCACAGCTAGAACGGATGCAACCGGATAGGCCACGCGATTTTCAAACTGTCTGTTTTCTTCGTCGGTTTCTTACCCACTGCTTTTCTCAGTATCTCGCTTAACTTACCAAATACCTGTCATCAACCATAATTGCAATACCATATCAGATACCCCCCGCATATCCGCTATTCCTCTGCATTAAATCTTCTTCCGTCTCTTCCTATTTAGCCATACGACTCTGGAACAAATTACGTTTTAAACTGCGTCCTACTTGAAACCAGTCTGCATTCTAGAGGAGATTACAGATTTATATATTACCATCGGATAGCTTACCTTTCGGCGTATTCCACTTGTGTTCGTTCTGTGTTCTATTTTCTGTTATAGCGCCAACAGTAGGCAAGTTTTCCTTATTCCTATATATTTTTACTTTCATCTCATCTCCTAACCTTTCTCTATTATTATTCACGCTTCCTCAGACTAGTCAAATTCTCCAAACGTGATTCATTCTGTACTGTTCCCATATACTTCTGTTAGGTATTATTATTAAACAATTGATAAGAACGCACTGACGAACTGCTTAACACTCTGTCAATAAAACTAACAGTTCTTATGTCCGTACGCTCATTACTATACCCATTATAAGTATACTATTATTATTATCTACGGCTTATGTGATATCCGCTTGTAATGCTGGCTCACTAAGGATATCTGGTTAGACATAAAAGACGCTGGTAATTAGAATAGTCTCGCCTTCGCAATCCCAGTGGAGAGGTACGTAGGAGGCTGTAGTGTATTCGTATACTGTTTCTTGAAACTTGCCAAGTTGGCTTTCTCATGATAGTTGGCATCTATCTTCAATCGCCTGCCTCTTCGGATTTTTAAAAATTTCCGTGACTTTCTCTCAAGACTCAAACCAGTTTGTCACCTTTTTTGAAATCGAACGAGTGTCTCGTAAGCAAAGTTCTTTGTGTGCTGCCTGCGTTTTCCCAGTTTCCTACCAAAGAATCGAAGTCTGCCACCTGCTATAATTACGACTGACCTTACGTTTTCCATTTCATAATACCACAAATTCTTACATACAGGTATTTGTATTAACTAAATGATTTCAGTTGTATGTCATTGATACTGTTGTTGTTTTTCTTGTTTTGTAATCTTATCAAGACCTGAGTGAATATTTGTCTACCTTTGCTATATAGCACCTTTATTTTATATGTATGGGTCTACTGCCGCTGTAAAATTCTTGAGGAAACTCATTCTCCTGTACCATGTCATAAATTCTGAAGTCACTTGTCGATAACATGGTGAAAAAAGGTAGGTCTATGTCAGTTGGAAGAGTAATGCACGCGTTCGACTGGTTACGTATGCAAGGCCCTCAGCAGAAGAGAATGTTACATACACATTTATTGCGTCATAAATTTTATAAAACTATTTCACACTGAATATTTAGTTCCAGTTACGTTACGTTACAGAAAATTATTTCGAGTGGGTTTCCTGAGAATATGAGTAAATAAAGAAAAACCAAGGAACATTATGTTGTAAGTGAAAACAATCAAGTCTCCAGAAGGCAAATAATGAGGAACAGCTTCTTTGTAACGAAAAAGTAACAAACAATATCTACGCGAGCTGCTACGTCATTCACTCCTGTGCCAAACTTTTCACCTTAGAGAAGCACTTACGCCCTGCGTTCTCGATTTTTTATTGGACATAATCCAACATATTTATTTCCCTACAGTTCTTGCCTCAATGGCTCCGTCTAGTACTATAGAAGTAATTGTCAGATATCGTAAAACGTATGGTGTCATCTTGTTCCGTCTTCTTGTAGAAGTTTTCCACACGATCCTCTCCTCGTCGATTGTACGGAGATCTTCCTCATTTGTTATCGATTAATTCACTTAATTTTCAACTTTGTTCTGTTGCACGGCATCTGAAATACATCAGTTTTTTTTTCTTTTCCTATTTTTCCGCAGTCCATCATTCACTTCCATACAATGCTGGGTTCCACAAGTAGTAGATCTCTTACGCAGTTAAGGCCTATACTTCTTTTACTAAGGCATACCCTCTTTACATACGCTAGTCTGCTTTTCATAAAGTCCTTATTTCGTCTATTATACGTTATTTTCCTTCCAGGGTAAGAGAAATTCCTTCACTAGGTTTACTTTGTGGTCTTAAATTTTAATGTTAATTTTATCACTTATCTCATTTCAGCTACTCCTCATTACCTTCATCTTTGTTTCAGTTGCTTTCAATTCATACTAAAATGATCTTTTCATCCAACAGGTTCTCTGATTCTTTCTCACTGAAGATAGCGAATCTTCTCATCCTTTCAAAACTCTCAGTTTTGATCCATCTCCTGAAACTTTCTGTTATGCCGCCAGTCCTCCTTCAGTGTACAGGTTGAACAGAAGAGGAGAAGAATTGTATGCTTCTTTTCTTCTAGCTCTTTTATTAGTTAATTTACCGTGACATTTTGTCAGAAATTTCATGTTAGTACTATAGATGGAACATGAGTATCGCTTGTTACGTGGGGATCTCGTCACAGGAACTATCTAAAGGGTTGCAGTTGAATGGTTTATGTAAGCATGTGGGATGATGAAAGCAACAATTCGTCGACACTCTTGCAATTAGGATGTTAGAGAAGGATCAACATGACGGTTTAGGATTGGGTAAATAGAAGATCGCAGTCACGTTCAGAAAACAATATTGTTATTCATGTAGAAGATTTTGAGAAAATATGTACTTCTCAGTTAATGGGCTAATGGTTGTGTCCACAAACACCTTAGACTTTGCAATTTCTTAGATAAGTGAAGTTACTGGTGGTGAAATTTCGGGACAAATTGAATTGTTATTACATCTGAAGTACATCAAGTGTTCTTAGTTTTCAAGTTTGTGGTTCAGTGCATACGGATAAGAAGGCAAATTAAACTGATTAACATTTAGATGAAAAAAGGTGGGTAAACTAATTAATTTCAAGATTAACATAAAGCCTTAAAACTGACTGTCATAAAAACCACTAAACAAAAGAGAGTGTGCAGAGTTTTAATGCAACAGCTGTGATAGCCGTAAAATATGAATGGCTGCTTCCGCCAAGGACACATATTTGTCAATAATGAAATGTAACTTTGACTCAGTTTAAGACTATATTAATGGAGTTTACAGTAATGAACGCACCTTGCGAGGGAGGTGTCAGTTCTTCATTCTCTTATTAATGAGCTTACGACGTTCTGTATTAGCTGTTTTCTCATCTTCGCTACAATGACGAGTACAGCCGAGTCAATACACGATTCTTTCCATCAGACTCAGTGTTACACGTATTTCGCGCAAATCAGGTATTTGAGATTTAAATTTGTCGTTCACCTACTCATGCTTCAGTGAATATTCGTTTGTGGCATGAAACCAAATGGTAAAAACTGGTCTGAGAGGAATGACACATACTTTTTCAAAACCAAAAGAGCATAAGCTCTTTCTTCAGTCTCCCTTCAGGAGAGAGAATGGGAGACTGAAAAAAAATAAAAAAATAAACTTTGAATATCTGCAGCAAAGTGCTCGCTCTGTAAAAGCTAGAGTGTTTCACAGCAGTACCTACAGGTCTCACGAAATTTAAAAGGCTCAACAACGCGCCATTTGAAGAGATTTGCTATGTCTTTTTAATGAAAACTGCAGTTTCCTGCTGATACCCGTTTCTTTATTCTACTATTTGCTCGTATTCATAAATATAGAAACAGTCACAGGTTCTGTAGCTAACATAAACTATACTGTGTGACTGGGTATTTACTGTTCCCCGAGTATCTTAATGTAGCAGTCAGCTGCTGCACCTGCAGTGTACTGTGCTGCAACTAACGGATTAATCACGATTTACTGACACACGTTGGGTGGCACACAATATAATGTACAATTTGCGATTGAGTGCGCCAATATCAGTTTAATAAAAAATATTATTTCCTGCACCAGCTCAAGGAACGGGAAAACACAAACACCAATAAGTTATTACTATTATTTGCGTATGTACCTTGTTGGATCACGCAGTTCGATAAGATCGTTTTCCCGATCTTTCGTGTAGCTCTCGTTCTCTCTCCTTTCTTCACTCCACTTTTCGAAACCTCATACTCTGTGCTACCCATCAGTTTAGGTTCGCTGAAGAGATTCCTGACTACTATTTCTACTGCTTCTATCTGAGCTTACTGGAGATCGTTTTTAACATACTGAATGCACAAATACACGTGACATTTATTTAGATTCACGCTGATTATCCCTCTTTTGATCGTGACGAATTAAATTTAGTGTTTTAATACTGCTGCCAAATTCAGAGAAAATTACTAATGTAGTACAAAGAATTTAAGAACATTCCAAGAAAAATTAAATAATTATCCATTATACTAATCACATTACGCCCCAGGGACTTCAGCTAGAAGTACGCGGGTGGCGACAGCGGGGACCCGAGCTGAGTCTGACATTGCTTCCACTTACTTGTGTCAGACTCCTTCTTTCTCCTTCCCTGTCGGCCTCCCTTGGCCAACTCTTGCTATTTCGACCCCAACGGTATTAGGTTTCGAGGCCAACGGTATTAGGTTTCGAGGCCCGAGGGCGTCTTTCCAATTTTCTTATTCCTTCCTATAACCCAACTCCTGAGGGGAGCCCACCCCTTAAGAAAAACCAGCAGTCCTGTGAGCTGTGAGGGTAACACCGCAGGTTGGACGGGAGGCCAGCACCCTCTCTCCGTAAAAAATTAAACATGCTTTCAAGACTACAAGTAAGCCTCGGAACATTACTGACAAAAATAGACGACGTCAATGGCAAAGAAACGGTATACGATTTGGAACGTGGAATGTAAGGAGTCTGTACAAGCCAGGAGCTGCAATCAGTGTGGTCAGGGAAATTCAGAGGTACGAACTAGACCTAGTTGCACTGGAAGAAATCCGGTGGGACGATGCTGGGAGCATTGATGTTGAAAACTGTACAATTCTGTATGGAGCCTGTGAACGAGGTCATCTGTTAGGCACTGGTTTGTGCGTCAGTAAGACGTTGGCCACTAATGTTTCAGAATTCGTTTCAGTCAACCCAAGAATATCTGTTCTAACACTGGAAGTAAAGCATATTAAGGCGACTTTTGTGAACTGTCATGCTCCCACGGAGGAGAGCGAATGTGAAGTGAAAGACGAGTTCTATGCACAGCTAGAGGCAGTGATGGACGCTATACCAAATGGTCACCTGAGGATCCTCCTTGGTGATATGAATGCCAAGGTTGGGAAAGAACAAATATTCCAAGACACAACAGGTAGGCACAGTCTACACAACCTAAGCAATGACAATGGAGTTAGGTTCATCAGCTTCGCTACATCATTAGGGTTGTTCATGTCCAGCACAAACTTCCAGCGGAAAAACATACATAAAGGATCGTGGGTATCACCAGACGGGAGAACTGTAAATCAAATAGACCATGTTGCCGTTGATCTCAGAGCCTAGAGATGGGTGTTAGACGTTAAGACAGCGCGGGGTGCCGAAGGTGGGAGTGATCATTTCCTGGTCAGAGGCCATTTAAACATACAGTGTAAAGGAAGAACGGGGCCTAAGTTAAAAAGAGTGGAAAGGTACCATGTGGAGAAACTAAAAGATGAGGCAACGAAGACGAGATACCAGTTGCAATTTAGTAACCGCTTTGAAGCACTCAGTGAAGTGGACGCGAATCAGGACCTCGAACTTATGTGGGGAAACATCCAGAGCTCAGTTAGGGATACAGCAAAGGAAACACTCATGGGAAACCCAGTGGGCAAGAAGATCTGGTTTGGAAAGGAATGTGCAGATTCCCTGGAAAGGAGAAAGGAAGCCAGGAACAAATGGCTGAAGGGAACAAATCTGGCACAGGCCAAAGCACAATTTGAGGAGGTCCGAAAGACTACACAAGCAATTCTGAGAAGAGCAAAGAGGAAATACATAAGGAATATCATCACTGAAGTAGAAACAGTCTTCAGAGGACAAAAGACGAGGGAAATGTTTCTGAGGGTGAAGTACCTCTGCAAAGGTCACCAGGCCAAGCAGAAATTTGTCAAAGATTCCCGTGATAAGATCCTGACGAACGATAGGGACATAGCTGAGAGATGGAAAGAGTACTTTCGACAGCTGCTAAATTGTGATGAACCCGAACTGCAGTTTGATTTCCAGTAGCCAATTACAGCCCATGCAGACTATCCCCCACCTACCCTGGATGAGATAAAAACCAGAATCAGACACCTTAAACAGAATAAGAGTCCAGGTCAAGATGGAATACAGGCTGAAATGATCCTGGCAGGAGGAGAGAAACTTGCAGAAAAAATACACCGACTGATACAGGCAATATGGACCAAAGAAGAACTACCAGGAGAATGGAAAACAGCTCTGATTTGTCCAATACATAAGAAGGGCGACAAACTGAAATGTGACAACTATCGAGGAATCGCCCTGCTTAACGTCTGCTATAAGATCCTGTCCAATTGCCTCATACATAGAATTCAGCCAGTGGAAGAATCGGTGATTGGGGAGTACCAGGAAGGTTTCCGGCCAGGACGGTCAACAGTAGATCACATCTTCAGTCTCCGGCATCTCACTGAGAAACTGGGTGAATATGGTAAAGATTTGCATATTTTATTCGTTGATTTTAGGAAGGCCTACGATTGCATACATCGTAAGAGCCTGCTCAACTGTTTAAGGGAGTTTGGCATAGCAGAGAAACTCAACAATCTGATAAAGATCTGTCTGAACGAGACACATGCAAAGGTGAAGATGGGACATCGCGTAACTGAGGAATTTGAAATTGTGACAGGACTCAGGCAAGGAGATGGGTTGTCCCCTATCCTGTTCAACTTTGCCCTCGAGAAGATCATACGCGAGACCTTCCAAGAGAACGAAGGGATTGAAATCGAAGGAAAGAGACTGGCATACTTAGCCTATGCAGACGACATCTGTTTACTCTCTAGATCGGAAGAGGAGTTGGAGCAAATGACCAAAGCATTAAAGGAGGCTGCCAGCAAATTTGGGCTAAACATAAACGAAGCTAAGACAGAGTACCTCGTTATGTCGCGTGGTCATTGTCAGACTGCTGATCATCTACAATCACTGCAGGTTGGGGACCATTACTACAAGAGAGTGCAAGAATTCAAATACCTAGGGGCACTTTTCACTGAGAACTCGTCATGTGAAGCAGAGATCAATACCAGAATACAAGCAGGAAACCGATCTTACCACAGCCTAGCACAACTGCTTCGGTCCCAATCTCTCTCCAGACAGTTCAAGATTCGACTGTACAAAACCCTGATCCAGCCTGTTGTTCTATATGGCTGTGAGACATGGAGTATCCGGAAACAGGACTTCCATAAGCTCCTTGTCTTTGAGAGAAAAGTGCTTCGGAAGATCTTCGGTCCGGTTCTGGATGCAGATACAGGGGAATGGAGGATCAGATACAACCGAGAGCTTGAGGAACTATACCAGCAGCCCAACATAGCAGGAGCTGTCAAAGCCAAACGAATGCAGTGGGCTGGCCATGTGGCCCGGATGGAGGATTACAGATGGCCTCGGAAGCTCCTGGATTTCACATTTACAGGAAAGAGACCGCCAGGGAGACCCAAGAAGCGTTGGAGGGATGGGCCCATGAAGATTTAAAAGAAATGTCAATAGATGTGGACGAATGGCGGATAGCAGCAATGGACAGAATACAGTGGAGGAGGAAACTTGTAGGTGTGTGCGGTCCACTGGGCCTGATCACGTAGTAGTAGTAGTAGTAGTACTAATCACATTACATCAACTTCATTTACGTAAATTTGTATGTGCTGGTGTGGTGACTACAGGGTTCTCCAAACCTTTGGGTTCAAAATTATGCGAACAGTTGATGACCCTAAGCAGAATATTTTGGGATGAGGAATCAATGATTGGCGATTAGTATTTCAGGCAGCAGAAATCGTGAACCAGAAATGCGTGTTCACGGGTGCAACCTCTTTCCACCACGTTTCCTTCCTTAGTTGTACATTCAAGACGAGCTGGCAAAATGGTTCAAATGGCTCTGAGCACTATGGGACTTAACATCTGTGGTCATCAGTCCCCTAGAACTTAGAACTACTTAAACCTAACTAACCTAAGGACATCACACACATCCATGCCCGAGGCAGGATTCGAACCTGCGACCGTAGAAGTCGCGCGGTTCCGGACTGAGCGCCTAGAACCGCTAGACCACCGCGGCCGGCCACGAGCTGGCAGAATTGTGTCTCTTGGTGTATGCGACAAGATGATGTTTCTACACTACGACGGAACATCCGACTTGGATATTAGTGACCCTGACATCCTGAACAACAGCTACCATCTAATTGGATTGTAAAGTAAAGTCCGGCGAGATAGCCAAGATTCAATCCTGGTGGGCTCCACAAAGTCGTCGATGTACGCAAGCCCAATAACATCTGATTGTTTTGTTTGTTATAAAATAGCATTTTCTGCTGCCAGTCACCGTTTTTCATCATTGATTTCCGCATGACGCCTTTCGGGAAATGCAGTATCTCATCAAATGTAGTCGGGCATCTATTAGTGGACATTAGTGTGGAATGTGTCCACCCTCCGCCTTTACGACGGACTGAATTCCGCTGGAGATTTTTTCAACAAGATGTCTGATTGTCTGAGTAGCAATGGCAACCTGTTGTTCCTCAAGAGACAAAACCAGAGAAGATCAGGAGAAAAGTCGTCTTTCTACCTTATCTCAAAGGTGATTCATTGGATTCACGCCGAGATTTTGCGTAGGCAAGTCCATTTCAGGACTGTCCTTGTCAAAAATGGTTCAAATGGCTCTAAGCACTATGGGACTTAACATCTGAGGTCATCAGTCCCCTAGACTTAGAACTACTTAACCCTAAGTAACCTAAGGACATCACACACATCCATGCCCGAGGCAGGATTCGAACCTGCGACCGTAGCAGCAGCGCGGTACCGGACTGAAGTGCCCAGAACCGCTCGGCCACAGCGGCCGGCTTGTTCTTGTCCACAAACCATCGCCTCGCAGATTCTACCTTATGACATGGTGCACTGCTATGCTGATACAGTCATTATTTATGAACCTTTTCTCTACTGTACCCAGTACACAGTGAGTTTTCTTAAGCGTAATAAGAAGACCACACCCGAACCAGGCGAAACGCACCCCCACCTTAACACCACCCTCTTCGTGATTTACTGCTGGCGCTACCCATGACGACAGGTAACTTTGTTCAGGGTTTCGTCAAACCCAAGTTTCCATCGGTCTGCCACAGGGTACAGCGTGGTTCATCACTACAAATCACCGGTTTCCAGTCACACACTGCTCACTGGCGCCGCGCTTTGACCCATCCCAAACGTCACGTAGCACTGGTTACAGGAATGTGCGGCTTACGAGGACCTGCTGGTCACTGTACCCCGTTGTTTTCCACACCCTACGCGCAGCCACTGTGCTGGCCGGACTGCTGGTGGCACTTTGTAGTTCACTGGTAATTCCCTCCGCTGATCCCATGCGATATTATGCAACCATCCTCAGCAATGCCTGATGGTTCCCGTCTGGCTGTACACGAGGTCTGCTTGGTTTTGCTTTAGGTCAAGTACTTCCTTTGCATTGTCCGCCTACTTAGCTGGGTGGTAGCGTGCTCGCCTCAGGCCAGGTTCAAGATTTTCGCCGCTCGGGGACTGGGTGTTGTGTTATCCTCCTCATCATTTCATCCTCATCACCGTTGCCCAAGTCTCCCAATGTGGCATCGACTGAAATCAGACTTGCACTTGGCGGCCGAATTTCCCCGGATAAGGGCCTCCTGGCTAACGATGCCACACCCTCATTTCATTTTATCTCCTTCGCATTTCCATTTGACACTCACATCACCAAGTGTCGACGTGGACACCTGTAGAAGGGTTCAAATATGCCTCATGGATTCATTACCGAAATGGCATTCAGTGACTACAGTGGAGTCGGCGTAAGAAGATTCCTGACAGTTGGCAGTTATGTTGCCACTATGCAACTGTCAAGCGGAAATGACTGCAGGCGTAAACAATAGTCGTCTATGTGGCAGTGACAACACTGTGGCATTGCCATAGAGACGTTTGCAAAACGACGCTATGTGACTGGCTAAGATAAATGCGCGAGGCTGCCGCGCCTAGCCTACTGCAACTGTCAGGGAGCTTCTTATTCTGATTCGACTATACTCCACGTTCGAAGTCACTGAAATCTCCTGACTGACCCATTCTCATGTTCCTGCTTCTCTGCTGACAACACAGCACTCCCTGTCTCCTTTTATACTGGCAGCTGCGTCTATCGTCACTCGTGTGGGCAGTTACGAAAGATCCGTACCCAAAGACTGGAAAGCTGCACATGTCACACCAGTATTCAAGAAAGGTAGTAGCAGTAATCCACTAAATTACGGACCCATATCATTAACGACGACTTGAAACAGGATTTTAGAACATATATTGTGTTCGAACATGATGAATTATGAATTATGAATTCTGAACTGTCTATTGACACACAACTAGCTCTTTACTCACATGGAGTGTTGAGTGCTATTGACAAGAGACTTCAAGGTTAACTCTGTATTTCTAGATTTCCAGAAGACTTTTGACACGGTACCACACAAGCGGCTTGTAGTGAAATTGCGTGCTTACGGAATATCGTCTCAGTTATGTGACCCGATTCGTGATTTCCTGTCAGAGAGGTCACAGTTCGTGGTAATTGACGGTGAGCCATCGAGTAAAACAAGTGACTTCTGGCGTTCCCCAATGTAGTGTTACAGACCCTTTGCTGTTCCTTATCTATATCAACGATTTAGAAGGCAATCTGAGCAGCTTCCATAGGTTGTTTGCATATCATGCTGTCGTTTATAAACTAGTAAAGTCATTAGAAGATCAAAACAAACTGCAAAACGATTTAGAAAAGATATCTGCAGGGTGCATAAATTGACAATTGACTCTAAATAACGAAAAATGTGAGGTCATCCACATGAGTGCTAAAAGGAATCCGTTAAACTTCGGTGACACGATAAATCAGTCAAATCTAAAGGCAGTAAATTCAACCAAATACCCAGGAAATACAATTAAGAACCCCTTAAATTGGAAGGAACACGTAGAAAATGTTATTTTAACCGCATAACACTTAGAAAATATAACAGATCTACTAAGGAGACTGCCTACACTACGCTTGTCCTTTCTGCTGCGCGGTGTAGGATCCTTACCGGATAAGGTTAACGGAGTATGTCGAGAAAGTTCAAAGAAGGGCAGCACGTTCTGTATTATCGCGAAACAGGATAGAAAGTGTCAATCAAATGAGAATCTTGGGTGTACGTCATTAAAACAAAAGCGTTTTTCGTTGCGACGGAATCTTCTCATGTAATTTCAATCACCAACTTTCTCCTCCGAATGCGAAAATATTTTTTTGTCACCGTGTACATAGGGAGAAGCCATCACCATAATAAAATAAGGGATATCAGAGCTCGCACAGAAAGATACAGCTGTTCGTTTTTTCCGCGCGCTGTATGAGATTGGAATAACAGAGAAGTATTGTGAAGGTGGTTCAATGAAACGTCTGCCAGGCACTTAAATGTGATTTGCAGAATATCCATGTAGATTTAGATGTAGATATAGGCTGTCCGGATATTTCTGACCAGATAGTGTAGTTTCCATCGTCAAGTTCGCTTTTCTTATAACATGTTATTTTTAGCCGTGATGCTGACGATGCGTGAGCTGCAGCATTATTAAGGTGACTCCATGTGTAATTTGAACACACGTAATCTTGTAACTAACGATCAGCTTTCCATATAGACAACGATGATGTTAGAAGTAACATTTGGTTTCGGACATTTTGTTGTCTTCTTAAGTAGAAACTCACACACATCATGCATCACTTACACAGTTCGAAGTAAACGTTAGAAAGAGAAACATATATAAGCAAACAGTCACAATTTGACATAACGGGAAGAGAGATATGATTTTACCGATCGTCCTCAGAGTATATACGCTATCCTGTTAATTTACGTTTTAAATACAAATAATTGTTCGTATTCGCCGTCTATACGCCAATCAGACAATGATCCCCCAAGTTCGACTCCTGGCACCTGGTACTTCCTGTGATTCTCATTTGTTTTCGAAGCCCGCACAGTTATTCCGTGAAGCCCGCACTCTCTCAGCGTTTCCTAACTCTGATGGATGAAATGGCCGGCGACGTCTTAACAAATTTTGTTGGTCAGTCCAATGTTTCCAGTAATGTTAAGTTGTATTAATGACTTTAAACATAACACTGTTATAGCAGATGCTTTAATAAGGTGATGTGAGACGCATATATAAAAACATGAGTTACCTATGTTCAGTTGCACTCAGGCATAACCTCAAAATCGTTAATATAAAATGGGGTTAGTGTGTTGGACTGGCCCGTTCAGATACCGATAGCCAACTCCATAAAAAAATGGCGTAAACAAGGTGTCGGCTGCTTACTAGACCATTGCACATGAAAACAGCTTCGGGTGGGATGGATACAAATTCATTGAATCTGGATAAAAGTCTTACCTGAACATTATATGCTGTAACAATAGCAAGAGACGGTCTTCCATGCTGATAGTTTCTGGTCCAGCAGAATCTCTGACTAGTTTCAAAAGGATAGGTGCATACATACACACGTTCTAAACACTAATGCCTTGCCGATGCAACCACTGCCTTCTGTCATCACCTATTCGTTTCAGCTCCACGTAACTGTCACATTCCATCCCATCCTCGATGTCTTCCGAATACTTTATCTTAGGCTGTCTTCTTCGTTTCTTTCCCAGCACTTTCTCTTCAAGAACATTAATAATGAAGGTGTTGGGTCTGGTGACATGACCAATAAATTTTATGTTTCCCTTTCCGTTTCCTTTAATAACCTCCTCTCTTCATTGACTTCCCTCAAGACTCCCAGGTTGATTTTCGTTTACGTCCATCTCGTTGTTGCCATCTCGCAGTATATCCACATTTTAACAACTTCAGGTCGATTCCTTTGCAATTTACTCAGAGTCCAACATTTATTTCCAAAGAGTAGCCAACTTCATACTAATGATTTCACAAAAGATTTTCAACAACTATATTCATATGTCCGATGGTTAAAATGTTTTACTAATGCAGTCCTTATTATCACTTCCTTTTAGCATCTAGTGTCCTCTCTAATTATCCTATCGTGATAACAAAATAGTTTCATCTGATCAGTTCTGACGTAGTAAATTTTTAGGTTGATTTTATTGAAAAGTTAAATTAGAAAAAGGCTGATGAGGTTCAAATAGTAGCTAAAACGCAAAATAAAATACGTTTGTAATGTGGGTACTTACAACAGGTGTCACCACGAACGGTGCTAAGACAATATTTCTATGCTCCGTTTTTCACGGTACAGGTAGGGAGAAAGGAAACAACCGTATAACGAGTATAGTGTAATGTTATCGAAACATTTGCTACCTTACCGCTAAGTACCTGTTCTGTTAAGTGAAGCTGTCTTCAACAATACTAGTACACAGGGTGTCGCAGAAATGTTTCGACAAACTTCGAGGGGCTGTAGAGGATGTCTCGAGGAACAAATCGATGATAGGAATCGGTAACCGGGAATGTCATCCGACGACTCTACAGAGCATCGAAGTTATGGGCGGGGGCGCCTGCCGTCACGCCGCCAACGAAACTGCGAGATGTTGCGCCTACGGTCTGTCAGCGTACAAAGTCAACATTGCTGCCGGAGGGGTCGCCTAGTGACAAGTGTCGGCGCCTAGAGCTTCCACGCTCTGTAGCGTTGTTGGATGACGCTTCCGTGCAAGGATCCCTACACCCGATCGGTTCCTCAAGAGACCATCTACATTTCCTTTACCGCAACATTCTGGGACATGCTACGTCCTGTATACTGGTACAGCAGTATACAGGTTGGCCCTCCTAAGAGCGGCCAGGCGCATTTTTTCAGTCGTCTCAGCAGATATCTGAAAGTCAGAGTTTACGTTGTGTAGTTGGAGTCAGCCCAAACAAATACTGCTCATCACTTTCCTCAGGCGACGTCCAGTACCGGCAGAACGCGTAGGTTCGTTTCCCGGTAGGAATAAAATGATTTTCAAAGGGGAATTTTACTTTCCAATTCCTTAGAGCCGTTCCAGATTGGTCTACTGCGATATTTGTTTTATCAGTATATATTGACAGGAACGGTGAAATAGGAAGAACAAACAGCAATCCAGTCGTGACTCAGTAGGACTGCATGTTTGGCGGTAGCAGACAGCTTGGGCCAGGGCAGTGCTGTCCCTGTTGGAGTAGTGGTTATTCTTCGAGTTTTACTGTTCCTGTTTATACATATCAATAAAACGAATATCGCACTAGACCAATCTTGGACCACTTTACGAATGGACACGTAAAATTCCGCCTTAAAAATCATTTTGTTCGCAGCGAGAAACAGACCTACGCTTTCCATCGTCGCTGCCCGTCGCATGAAATACATGATCAGCACTGTATGGCGGGCCAGACTGCACCTATATAATGAAAAAACGAAATTGAAAATATCTGTGAAACATAAGAGGAAGCACGCCTTACGACTCTAAGAAGAGACACTCTGTATAGGGCCCTTTAAAGGTAGAAACGAAATGGGCGAGTAAAGGACAACGAAGAGAGGAAATAGTCCTAAGGTCCTAAAACCAATTATTTCCCCAAAGCGACTTAGTACGATTGAGTGCATGATCACCTTACAACAGAGTCCCCGAACATCCAAAATGAAGCTATACAATTGACGACAAACACAGTACTAGTGTTCCACTTGGCCACCGTTCACGTGAAGGCAGACTTCAATATGCCTTCTCATCGATGCCCACACACATTCAAAAATCCTAGGTATATTTCAAATGCATCGAGAACCAACCAATTTTCGTTCCCGGACTTCATCGACACTATCAAAAAATCTGGAATACAAAAAAGATTTAAATAGCACCACACCAAAAAATACAACGGTTTCAGGTGGGGGGACCTGAGAGGTCATGTTATTGGCGAGCCACGACCGATACAGTTGCTATCGAAAATTCGTGTTACGTATTTCCGAAGAGACGCTTGAAAGTATGCCGGTCCACAATCATGCATTTATCACATACAAATCCTTTCACCATACGGAACACCCTCCAAACAGTCTACTAGCTTGGGTTGCAGGAAATGAAAGTACTCACGACTAATAAGTCGATCAGGTAGGAAATGTGAGCGTCTCGAGGAAAGTATTGTTTCCGCATCTATGTTGGTTAACATTTTATCCTCTTTCATTGTCCTCTGCTCGCCCTCTTTCGTTTGTGCCCATAAGACTCAAACATCCTAATTGTATGCGTGTTTGTAAACGCTGACCCAGAGTGTCAAAGAAATTTTAAACCTGTCAGAGAAGTCAAAGGACTTTGAAAGTAGGATGAAGGGAATGGACAGCGTCTTGAAAAAAGGATATCGCAAACGTATGAATAAAAAACTGGGTTAATGGAGTATAGTCGAATTAAGTCAGCTGGTATTTGAGGAATTAGGTTAATAAATGAGACACCGAAGGCAATATTCGAGTTTTGCAATTTGGGAAGCAAAATAACTGGCGACGGCTGACGTGCAAAGAATAAAAAGTTCCTAGTTGTAAAACTAAAAAAATCTTTTATGAAGGACAAAAATATATGAATAAAAAATATAAACTTAATAGTTGCGATATATTGTCCGCAGTAGACTAGAAGTGAAAAGTGAGCAATAAACAGTACAGAGAAGAAGAGACTAATAGATTTTTAAACGTATACGGCACTACGGATCGGTTAACATAGATAATAAAAAGTACGCATCACACCAGCATCAGACTAGTGGTTCTTACCAACCAGGCAGCGGTGGCAGTTAACGTAAAACCATTAAAGATCACAACGATAACCCTCGACTAGCACAAAGTTCAAAATCAAATTTCTGTGATGTTTAAATCCTTTGACATTTTCAACAGATGCCTGTCAGGGAGATGGATTCTTACCACTAATGAAGAACTGCGTTTCAAGAAAGATAAAACAATAATGGCGCAAGAAATAAAAATTTTGAAACATGTTAAAAACTTTCAGGACTGGAACTGAGAAGAATAGTGCGGAAATGCTGTTTAGCTTTTGGCGTGACAGAGCGATAGTGACAGAAAATTTTCCAGAAGCATGAGAACAAATTTTGTATTGAAAGAACTATCACACAAACTAGATTCCAAATATCTTTTGAGGTAACTGAAATAATGTGAAACATCATGTACAGTACAACCCAGTTAGTAAC
The DNA here is from genome assembly GCF_023898315.1 of Schistocerca nitens. Lineage (NCBI taxonomy): Eukaryota > Metazoa > Arthropoda > Insecta > Orthoptera > Acrididae > Schistocerca > Schistocerca nitens. The sequence continues at coordinate 572,100,032 of NC_064621.1, read as the reverse complement.
CAAATACGGACGAATCAAACGCATGAATAACTCTAAATATTTGTACGAATTGGTTTTAATTCATAAATCTTGACGAAGAAGCCCTGAAAGCAGGTGCCAGGAAATCGGAAAGAGCTGTCTAAATTACTCGAAACATTTACAGAAACTCTCATAAAACCAGTGTCTTGTGTTTTCTGAGAAATTTGTACTGGTAGGATTAGAAAGAAAAGAGCTAAAGATCACAGGCAATATTCTGAGTCCAATGTGAAAAGAAGACGGTGTGCACATGAAACATCCAAACAAAAAATACTCGTATATTGTAAAATACACGGTTAACAAAATAAAACAAGTCCGGAAAATATTTCATACACCTTAAGATACGTGACGTAACTTAACTATCTGTACGCAGGGCGGACAAAAAAATAGCTTTTGCGAAGTGCAAGCGTAGAGACATTGTATGTCGGTGTAAAAAGAATACATGATTCCAAATGGACGAAATGTATATTCTAGATTATTGATTCAAAATCAGAAACAAGAAGGTCATGGTACAGGAATGTAAAGAAAAGGGGGCAGTCTAGATGAAATGGGTATGAAATCGTAGGACGTGCAAAATGCAGACATCTTCAGAGCAGCTGTAGGGATTTTCGCACTCCTTGAGACAAGAAACGAACAGCTTGCCAGTTAGTTAGATGAATGCCATACAAGACACAGTGCTTTGATAAAAATATTTAACGTAAACGAAACAGGTAAGATGGCCGACAAATGAAACAAAAAATAGCATTGTTGTGTATGCCACATTAATTTCTGTATGGTTGCATAGGAGAGACAGCGATAGTGGGGAAGACGTTTAAGAAAGATAAGCTCCATAAACGAGGGCCAACAGAACATCAACTCTCACACCTCCGAACTATGAGAAAATGAGTACTACGCGTCTCGTTCCAAAGCAAGGAAATTAACCAATAAGGGACTGTTTTTAATGAAAACTACTTGTCGGTTTTTCTAGTCATGTAGTTTTCATTTAGTCCTTGTTTGAACTTCAGTGATGACGGTATAAATCGGTGTAACCGGAGGAGATGCCACTATGGTTGAGGTACTGGCCTCACATTCAGGAGCAGCGGGGTTCGAATTCGGTCCGACCAACCAGATTTAAGTTTTCACGCGATTCGGCCACGGTGAATGCCACGAGCTCAATATTAATGGTAAAAAAGTACAATATGGGCCTTCAACTTGGCTGCACTTTTCACTTCGGATTTCCTTCAAGATAGTGTAAATTCATTCCACATTACATGCCTCGGCAACTGCTAACATGCGGTACAAATCATAGGGAGCCTAAAACTATATTTTGTGTAAAACCATACTTCGTACTCGACACAGACAATTTCCTTCTACAACCAAAACCACTCCGAGCTTGTCTTATAAGAAGGCTGCAACGTCAGAAGACTGTAGCGGACTGCGGGAAAACCTGCAGAGAACCGATAAATGATGTGGGGACCGAAAGATGACCATGAAGGTAAATAATTATAGTGTACTGCAGATAGGCTTAAATGAGCGAAGTAATCTACTACTGTTCAATAACACTCTTGGCGACAAATCAGTAAAACACTAACTACTGTAAAATACCTAGAATTACTTCTAGCTGCGGAGTGACTTAGATGCTGACTGATCATATAAAATAAATTATAGGAAAGCAGATGCCAGGGCGAGATTCACTTAGATAATCTTAAGGAAATGTAATTCATTCACGAAACAAGCGACATACAAAACGCTCATTCGACTTATTTTTTAATATTGCTCATCAGTCTGGGCCTATCACCACATAGGATTAAGAGAGGAGGTAAACAGGATACAATGAGGAGTGGCGTGTTTCGTCACGGGATCGGTCGGCAGGTGCGAGAGCGTTACTCGAGTGGCATAAGCTGCAAGAGAAGCGTTTTACATTACGCAGAGAGATTTTCTGTTGAAATTTCGAGAGAGTACGTTCCTGGATAGTCAGGCAACATATTACGTCTTCACATGCACATCCTCGCACACACCGTAAAGCGACGTGTGGATTATAGATGTAGATGTCGATCTCTAATGACCTCTACGTTGACGAGAGAAACTGTAATCTCACTTCCCTACACAAATCATTGTGGTCCACTGGGAAGAAACGGAAACGTCAGCTACGTAGTTATTACTCTTCTTGAAGCAATAATAAGCATCCAGTCAGTGTAAAATGGAAGGTATTGATGTACGTCCGCAATAAAATGTAACCCATTTGTCACTAATATCATTCTGAAGAAGATTTCTTTATAAACGTAGAAAACATGGTTAAGGGTTTCTAATAAGTCTTTCATTTTACAGGTGATTGGCGGATTATTATTTCTTCATGATTATTTCATCCTACGGTTGCTGCTCCAGCCATGTAAAAAAATTTTAAAATAGTTATTAATGCCGCAACAATGAGCCCCATATTAATAAGTCACCAACTGGTCGACCACCGTAGGAAGCACACAAGATGGCTACATCCTCGGTGGGTTGAAACATACAACCACATACTTTACCTTCAGGACAGCATTCCCTGGGATCCGTTTCTTATAAATGGTTACAACCGGCTCCCAGATATTCTTCCAGGGGTATTATCTGAGCTCAAGCTGTGACTAAAGGGTGTGCCACATCGTTAATAATACTGGAGTCACATTTGAGAGCATTGACTTCCCACCTATTAATTCAAATGCTTCGCGGCATACGAAAATCACTTCAGACGAACCCTGAAAGCGTTCGAAGAAAAGGTCTCTTCCTGCCACTACGAGGCTTCTGACGCCGTTTGTTTCCTCCCACACGTTGGGTGTCGGGTACCTGGATTTGAATCCCAGCGAGATGTACGTACGATGTCGTAAGCCAGAAAGCGTAGCTGTTACGTTTCGACATCTTCTGCATTTCTATTTCGCAAGACACCTAACAGCGAGTGATGGAGGGTACTTTGTCTAGTACTGTCACTTTATCCAGTCAAGAAAGCTGATCGAGTAGATCGAATGCTTCTGAACCTCCGCATGAGCTCGAATTCTTTAAATTCACCCTGTCTTTTCTTGAGACGCAAGAGGAAGCAATATGTTGGTTGACTCATTTTTAGGAACATACACTTTCGGAATTTTAACAGCATACCACACCGCGACGCGGAACGCCTCTCCTGTGTCGTCTGCCACCTGAATTGGACGAGCACCTTCCCGAAATTTTCACTCTCACGAAACGAAGGAGCGACGAAACGCGCTGCTCTTCTTTGGTTCATCAATATGTCCACTGTCAGTCCTACCTGGTAGGGATTCCAACTGACGAACAATATTCAAGCTTTAGTCTAACGATGGGTTTGCACTGTGCGCCTTTCGTGGGTTGACTACTCCTCCTGAGGTCTCCTCAATGAATTCAGTCTTGCGTTTGCCTTTTTACAATTACTTTTATGTGACCTTTCCACTGTAAATTGCCTGTACAAATAATTGCAGATGTTTAATGGATGTGACTTCTTGCAGTGACTGTTCGGTAGCAGCCTTGATTGTTCGGTGATAACGGGTCTTTCTGATCATCCGTGCGCAAAACGACTCATTTGTTTACGTTGAGGATCGACTGCCAATTCGTACACCACGTATCGAACCTTTGCAGGTATTCCCCATTTCATGACAATTACCTACATTTCCCATTATACACTTGAACCACAGTGTACATTCGTGAACAGCCTCATGGTATTGCCAATATTATCCGTTATATCATTTTCATATATTGTGAACAGTAGTGAGCATATAATAGTTCTCTGGAGTACGCTCGCAACTACTTCTGCGTCTGAAGATTTGTCTCCGATAAAAACGACATGCCCTGTTCTGTTTGCTAGTACCTCTTCAGTCAAAATCAAATCACAAAGCTGGTCTGATATACCGTACATATGTACTTTTTTTCTTTAACCGACAGTTAAAAAGTGCAGCGAAAGGTCATCCAACGCCGCATCTATCTTGGCGCTGTTGTCTGCTGAATTTCTGGGTCTATCAGTGAAGGAAGAGAGCGAGTTAGGTTTCACACGAACGTTGTTCGCGGTATCTACACTGACGGAAAAAAATCGCTACACCAAAAAGTAATTAATGTTAATTATTGTAATTTCGGTGGTACATTTGTCTACGTAACATATTTAACTGATTTAAATTGCAAGATGACAGATTGATGTAAGAGCGAGGTAAACTATTGCAAAGGAGAAATTCTGGTACGTTAGCAACCGGCATAACACCAGAATGTTGAACGCAAGAGTGCATACGTGCATGCATTGTGCTGTACAGTTGCCAGAATAGCTCCAATACTGATGATTTAGCTAAATACAAGGAATACTGTAAAATATTAAAAACAGTGATTCAGACATCTAAACAAATGCACTACGAGAAGAAGATAGCAATGTCAGGGAACAAAATAAAAACAATATGGGATGTAGTGAAAGAGGAGACTGGTAGAACCAGAAAGGAACAGGAGCGAATAGCATTAAGGGTAGATGACACATTAGTAACCGATGGGCATAGTGTGGCAAATCTATTTAACAAGTACTTTATATCCGTTACTGATAGAATGGGATTGTCAGGATCAGTAAATAATGCCCTTGAATATCTGAAACTAGCCTTTACAAACAGCTTCAGCTACATGAATATGTCACTCACTTCACCAAAAGAAATAACTTCCATAATAAAATCTTTGAAAACAAAGCATTCTAGTGGTTACGATGAAATATCAACAAAGTTAATTAAGGCATGTTCTTGTGAGTTCAGTACAATTCTAAGTTACTTGTGTAACCAGTCAATTATAACTGGGACATTTCCTGACTGGCTAAAATATGCAGATGTTAAGCCTCTATTCAAGAAAGGGGATAAAGAGATACCATAAAACTACAGACCGATTTCACTTTTGCCAGCATTCTCAAAAATTTTAGAAAAAGTAATGTACAGGCAGCTTCTCAACCGTCTGACCACAAATAACATATCATCGAGAACACAGTTTGGATTTCTGAAGGGTTCTGATATCGAGAACGCTATTTACACCCACGGTGAAAATGTACTTAATTCATTAAATAACAAATTACAAGCAGCAGGTATTTCTGTGATTTGTCAAAGGCATTTGATTGTGTGAACCACGACATGCTTATAAATAAATTAGAATTCTATGGTGTCCCGGGCAGTGCTGCAAAATGGTTAAAGTCATACCTAGCTAACAGGAAACAAAGGGTGTCAGTACAAGGGACTAGTGAATTAAGTCATCAGTCATCATCAGAATGGAAGAAATTACATGTGGTGTCCCACAAGGATTCATCTTAGGGCCATTGCTTTTTCTTCTGTACATTAATGATCTCTCATCAGTTACACTGCCAGAAGCAGAGCTCGTTTTGTTTACAGATGACACAAGTATTGCAATAAACAGTATGTCGAGTGTAGTTCTATAAAGATCTCCTGATGATATTTTCATGGATATTAATCAATGGTTTAAAGCCAACTCATTGACATTAAACTTTGAAAAGACTCACTTCATGCAATTCAGAACCTCTAAGAGGTTTCCACCCAGCATATGCATAAAGTATGAAGAAGAGCAGACAGAAGAGGTTGGCAGTCTTAAATTCCTGGGATTACAACTTGATAATAAATTCAGTTGGGAGGAACACACCACAGAACTGCAGAAACGCGTTAACAAATCTGTATTTGGAATTCGAGTGTTAGCGGACATAGGCGACATAAAAATGAAAAAGCTTGCATACTTTGCCTACTTTCATTCCATAATGTCATATGGTATAATATTTTGGGGTAACTCTTCAAGTCAAACAAAAGTTTTCAGAGTCCAAAAGCGTGTAATACGTATTATTTGTGGAGTAAATTGACGGATGTCATGTAGAAACCTCTTCAAAGAACTGGGTATACTAACCACTGCGCCGGCCGCCGTGGTCAAGCGGTTCTAGGCGCTCAGTCCGGAACCGCGCGACGCTACGGTCGCAGGTTCGAATCCTACCGCGGGCATGGATGTGTGTGATGTCCTTAGGTTAGTTAGGTTTAAGTAGTTCTAAGTTCTAGGGGACTAATGACCACAGATGTTAAGTCCCATAGTGCCATTTGAACTAACTACTGCCTCTCAGTATATTTACTCCTTAATGAAATTTTTCCTAAATAATATTTCTCTTTTTCCAACAAACAGCTCAGTTCATACATACAATACCAGGAACAAAAATGATCTGTACGAAGACTTAAAAGCACTTACTTTAGTTCAAAAAGGGGTCCACTACTCAGGAACACTCATCTTCAATAACTTGCCGGCAAACATAAAAGATTTAGTTACAAATAAAGATCAACTTAAAAGGAGCCTTAAAGACTTACTAGTGGCCAACTCCTTCTACTGCATTGACGAATTTTTTAATAGAAACAAATGATGTATATATTCATACTGTTAGTATTGTTATTCAAGTCTAAAAAAAAAAAGTAGACATGTTCCACATGCACGAGGATCTCCTCAGCATGGATCTATGGGACGAAAAACTAATCTAATCTAATCTGATCTAAACATCAGTTCGTGGGATGGAGTTCCGTGCCTGTTGTACTGGGGCGCTCAACACAGTGACGTTAATGCCTTCTGTGGATGACGCTAGAGTTGTCGCCCGGTGGTGTCCCATATTTGACCGACTGGAGACAGATCTGATGACCGAGCACGCCAAGCCAACATGCCGAAACTCTCTGGGGTATGTTGGGTTACAACAACGGTGTGTCGGAAACCACCGACTAAAATGCTGTTCATGAATAGTAACATAACAGGTCGAAACATCAGATTTACTTACAAATTTACAGCCAGGTGTGTGGAATAGCCAAGAGAGTGGTTCTGTTGTCGTACGAAAACGCACCCAGACCATAACTCAAGGTTTAGGTCCAGAGTGTCTAGCACGCTTGCACGCCCTCAAATGGTCTCCTTCTAACCCACACGCGTTCACCAATGGCACCCCTATTCTCAATATACATAAATGACCTTGTGGATGAAATCGGAAGTTCACTGAGGCTTTTTGCGGATGATGCTGTGGTACATCAAGAGGTTGTAACAAAAAAAAATGGTTCAAAATGGCTCTGAGCACTATGGGACTTAACATCTATGGTCATCAGTCCCCTAGAACTTAGAACTACTTAAACCTAACTAACCTAAGGACAGCACACAACACCCAGTCATCAGGTTGTAACAATGGAAAATTGTACTGAAATGCAGGTGGATCTGCAGCGAATTGACGCATGGTGCAGGGAATGGCAATTGAATCTAAATGTAGACGAGTGTAATGTGCTGCGAATACATAGAAAGAAAGATCCCTTATCATTTAGCTACAATATAGCAGGTCAGCAACTGGAAGCACTTAATTCCATAAATTATCTGGGAGTACGCATTAGGAGTGATTTAAAATAGAATGATCATATAAAGCTGATCGTCGGTAAAGCAAATGCCAGACTGAGATTCATTGGAAGAATCCTAAGGACATGCAATCCGAAAACAAAGGAAGTAGGTTACAGTACGCTTGTTCGCCCACTGCTTGAATACTGCTCAGCAGTGTGGGATCCGTACCAGATAGGGTTGATAGAAGAGATAGAGAGAGCAGCGCGCTTCGTCACAGGATCATTCAGTAATTGCGAAAGCGTTACGGAGATGATAGATAAATTCCAGTGGAAAGACTCTGCAGGAGAGACGCTCAGTAGCTCGGTACGGGCTTTTGTCGAAGTTTCGAGAACATACCTTCACCGAGGAGTCAAGCAGTATATTGCGCCCTCCTACGTATATCTCGCGAAGAGACCATGAGGATAAAATCAGAGAGATTAGAGCCCACACAGAGGCACACCGACAATCCGTCTTTCAACGAACAATACGAGACTGGAATAGAAGGGAGAACCGATAGAGGTACTCAGGGTACCCTCCGCCACACACCGTCAGGTGGCTTGCGAAGTATGGATGTAGATGTAGATGTAGAACCAGATTTAATCAGAAAACACAACATACCTTCACCCTGGCCTCCAATGAGTTTTCGCTTGACGCCACTGAAGCCGCAGATGACTGTGGTTTGGGGTCAGTGACATGCACGCTACTGGGCTTCTGGCTCGGAACTGTCCTTGAAGTAACCGATTGTTGACAGTTCGTTGTGTCACCGCGGTGCCAACTGGTGCTCTAGCTGCTGCTGCAGACGCAGTACGATGCGCCACAGCCATACTCCAAACACGATGACCTTCCCTGTCGGTTGTGCCACGTGGTCCTCCGTAGCCAGGTATTCTTGCTACCGAACATTCGGTTGTGCCACGTGGTCATCCGAAGCCCGGTATTCTTGCGGCCGTACATTCTCGTGATCACCACTGCCAGTAATCGTGCACAGTGACTACATTTATGCCAAGTCCTTCTGCAATATCGCACAAGGAGTATCCGGCTTCCCGTAGCCCTCTTACATGACCTCAGTCAAACACAGTAAGGTGCTGATATTGGAGTCTTTGTCACGTTAAAGGCATTTTTGACTTAACACCATCTCACCAAGTCCTATCTCAAAGATTACTAACTGTAATTACCGTTACTGTTTATATTTAAAGCTTATACAACCACTCTTATGCTACTGGCGAGAAAGTTGTATAGACATCATCTTCCTAAAGTAGAAATACTTTCGTTTATATCGCACAGTGCCATGTCGGTGTTGCGATTGTTTTCCCGTCAGTGTATATTCATTCCTACGGAGAAGCATTTAGGTGTCCAGAAATGTCTTAATAAGCGAGGATATAAAAACGTGTTCCCAAATTCTACCCCAGACTGACGTCAGCGAAGTAGGCCTATAGTAACGTGCATCTACTAAACGTCCCTTCATTGTCTTTTCGCGAGACAGATACTGGACGCAGCAACATATTGTTTGTCTCTTTTTAGGAACGTGGGCTCTCGGAATTTTAACAGCAAACCACATCTTGATGAATTATGTTTCTCCCATGGCGTTTTCTTCAAACGCACCATGAGGTATAATACTTTTTATTGTAAAAACTAGATCGCTACATTTTCCTTATATCCGACGACCCCTTTCAAGGGAACTTCTCGGTAACCTTCAGGCTATATAGTGGTTAACGCAGAAAATCGTCACTTCAATGAATCAGTGAAATGCTGTGACGACTGTATAGTCTGATAATGACTACGATGTTGGCTTGAGACCGACCACCTTATATAACGATTTGGAGCAATCTAGACGTTATAACAAGAAGTTCATTACTGAAGTATAGGAGAACTTCTACAGGTACATGATTACTCCAGATTTTAGCAGTTTGGTAGATGGTTCACAGAACCACTTCCAGAACATTACTCTGTCGTTTCACCCTCGAGTACATTCGGGAGGACGACGGTTCAATTCTGCGTCCGGCCATCCTGATTTAGATTTTCCGTGATTTCCCTAAATCTGTCCAGGCAAATGCCCGAATAGCTCCTCTGAAAGGGCACGGCCGCCTTCCTTCTCCATCCTTCCCTAATCCGATGAGACCGATCACCACGCTGTCTGGTCTCCTCCCACAAAAAACCCAACCAAACCTCACCCTCGAGTAAAACGTGTAAATAATGAACACCTAAATGTTTCCGTGCGACCCCTGACTTACTTTATCGCGATGATCATATCTCCCTATATACGTAGAAGACGTCGAAATATTTTGGATTTCGAAGGAGAAAGTTGGTGATCATAATACAACGAGAAATCACGTCGCAACAAAAAGCACCTTTGTTTTTATAACTGATACCTAAACTCGCCTATCTTGCCGGTGACGGTCTGTCACGTATTTCGCGACAACGCAAAACAAAATTCCCTTCTTCGAACTTCTTTCGATATTCTCCATCCATCCTATCTGGTAAGACAAATATGTTCGCAGTTGCTGTTTAAGAGCATGACAATTGTGAAGATTCGTGCCGGAGCGGCATTCGAACCTAGATATCTCGAGTTATGCGAGTTGTTGCCTTAACTGTTCTGACACGATACACAGCCGGAGCGAGACTTCCATCTGATGTCGTTCGTGGGTTACAAGCTATACACGTACACAAGTTACGTAATTTCTCTAGTTGGGGGGACATTTTAGTTGAAAGTCGATGCCTGGTATAGGCCGATAAATACGAAATTGCGATGCCGTTCTTGTTAAGAAGAACGATGCCATTCTCTTTCAGACATGCATGGATCGTTCTTCTTAACAAGACAGACACTTCAATACCGTATGTGGTAAGAACCCCATACCACACAGCGGTATTCCATGAGAGTATGGAGAAGCGTGGGGTAGTTGCAGCATTTTCGCGTGCTTCAAAGTTTAACCATGTTAAATTTATGGAATCCTGGGGTTTTACGGAGGACAATATTATGAAAATGGAAGAGGATGTAGATGAAGATGAAATGGGAGATACGATACTGCGTGAAGAGTTTGGCAGAGCACTGAAAGACCTGAGTCGAAACAATGCCCCGGGAGTAGACAACATTCCATTAGAACTACTGACGGCCTTCGGAGAGCCACTCCTGACAAAACTCTACCATCTGGTGAGGAAGATGTATGAGACAAGTGAAACACCCTCAGACTTCAAGAAGAATATAGTATTTACAATCCCAAAGAAAGGAGGTGTTGACAGATGTGAAAATTCGCGAACTATCAGTTTAATAAGTCACAGCTGTAAAATACAAACGCGAATTCTTTACAGACGAATGGAAAAACTGATAGAAGCTGACCTCGGGGAAGATCAGTTTGGATTCCGTAGAAATGTTGGAACACGTCACGCAATACTGACTTAACAACTTATCTTAGAAGAAAGATTAAGGAAAGGCAAACCTACGTTTCTAGCATTTGCAGACTTAGAGAAAGCTTTTGACAATGTTGACTGGAATACTCTCTTTCAAATTCTAAAGGTGGCAGGGGGAAAATACAGGGAGCGAAAGGCTATTTACAATTTTTACAGAAAGCAGATGGCAGTTATAAGAGTCGAGGGGCATGAAAGGGAAGCAGTGGTTGGGAAGGGAGTGAGACAGGTTTGTAGCCTCTCCCCGATGTTATTCAATCTGTATATTGAGCAAGCAGTGAAGGAAACAAAAGAAAAGTTCGGAGTAGGTATTAAAATCCATGGAGAAGAAATGAAAACTTTGAGGTTCGCCGATGACATTGTAATTCTGTCAGAGACAGCAAAGGACTTGGAAGAGCAGTTGAACGGAATGAACAGCGTCTTGAAAGGAGGATATAAGATAAGCATCAACAAAAGCAAAACGAGGATAATGAAATGTAGTCGAATTAAGTCGGGTGATGCTGAGGAAATTAGATTAGGAAATGAGACACTTACAGTAGTAAAAGAGTTTTGCTGTTTGGGGAACCAAATAACTGATGATGGTCGAAATAGAGAGGATATAAAATGTAGACTGGCAATGGCAAGGGAAGCGTTTCTGAAGAAGAGAAATTTTTAACATCGAGTATAGATTTAAGTGTCAGAAGTCGTTTCTGAAAGTATTTGTATGGAGTGTAGCCATGTATGGAAGTGAAACATGGACGATAAATAGTTTGGACAAGAAGAGAATAGAAGTTTTCGAAATGTGTTGCTACAGAAGAATGCTGAAGATTAGATGGGTAGCTGACATAACTAATGAGGAGGTATTGAATAGAATTGGGGAGAAGAGGAGTTTGTGGCACTACTTGACAAGAAGAAGGGATCGGTTGGTAGGACATGTTCTGAGGCATCAAGGGATCAGAAATTTAGCATTGGAGGACAGCGTGGAAGGTAAAAATCGTAGAGGGAGACCAAGAGATGAATACACTAAGCAGATTCAGAAGTATGTAGGTTGCAGTAGGTACTGGGAGATGAAGAAGCTTGCACAGGATAGAGTAACATGGAGAGCTGCATCAAACCAGTCTCAGGACTAAAGACCACAACAACAACGAGGTTTCCTTTTAGTATTAAGACCTCTTCAATATCAAGTGTTCTCTGGTCTGCCACGTCCTGCCTAGATACTGGACCCGTTCAGATACACGACTTCGATTGCCATGAAGCGCTGGATTTCGGAAGACAGCTTAGCTGTCAGGTATAACGCGACCTGCTGCAGTGCGGTCAGACCGTGGGTGCTGTCAGCTAGCGACACGTAGGAGGAGCGCTGTGCTGCCAGACTGCTGGTCCTCGTGGCCGGAGAGCTGACCTTACCTGGCGTGTCCTGCGGAGTGCGCGGCGGTCGGTGGCCGGGGGCGCCCCGGTAACGACTGGCCGTGTGGCTTACAATCGGCCGTCCCATCTCGCGCTGTGGGCCAGCTGCCACGGGCAGGTGTGCCGCCGCCGTGTGGGCGTCAGCCACGGCCCGAGGATGTCGACCTGCAGATGGTGCGCAACGCACGCCGACGCTTTCCTCAAAGGCGCCCGCCGCGCCTCCACTGGCCGAACGTTGCCAGCACAGACTTCACTGAGGCCGTGTTGCGAGACTTGCGAGGGATGGGTAAAGGCCAGAATTATCTAGTGGCAACACATCGAGATCATTATCGCCCATACTAATTCTACAGAGGCGAACATCGCTAAAACGAGTATGGGTATTAAAAAACTGCAGAATGAAAAGACAACTACTTTGCTAAAACTTCTCTTGTGAAAACACACACACACACAAATAAACACACTACAGAAACTTTTCATGTGCCAGTTCTTAAGAAACAGTACAACAGAAAAAGCAGAAAATATTAAAAGACTACAACAATAACTTGAATTACAGAACACTACCCTTAAAAAAGGATGCAACACATTAAAAAATCGCAGCTACAAGTTTACGTTGGAGTCTGGAAAATACACAACATTTTAACAAGCGTAAAATATAGGACACGGTAAAATATAAAAAATGGTTCAAATGGTTCTGAGCACTATGGGACTTAACATCTATGATCATCAGTCCCCTAGAACTTAGAACTACTTAAACCTAACTAACCTAAGGACATCACACAACACCCAGTCATCACGAGGCAGAGAAAATCCCTGACCCCGCCGGGAGGTAAAATATAGCACTGGTTGCGACTTAAATTTAGTGTTGATGCTCTTGTAAGTAGGCTGTTTAGGTTTTTATGTTGGTAACGCCACGTAGAGCTCTGTATGAAAATTACTGGCTGTGCTGTGTGCAGTCTGTGGCTGGTTGACATTGTTGGAATATTCGCTATTTTAGTGTTGGGCAGTTGGATGTGAACAGCGCGTAGCGTTGCGCAGTTGGAGGTGAGCCGCCAGCAGTGGTGGATGTGGGGAGATAGATGGCGGAGTTTTGAGAGTAGATGATCTGGACGTGTGTCCATCAGAGACAGTAAATTTGTAAGACTGGATGTCATGAACTGATATATATGTTATGACTTTTGAACACTAATAAGGTAAATACATTGTTCGTTCTCTATCAAAATCTTTCATTTGCTAAGTATGCCTATCAGTAGTTAGTGCCTTCAGTTGTTAGAATCTTTTATTTAGCTGGCAGTATTGGCGCTCGCTGTATTGCAGTAGTTCGAGTAACGAAATTTTTGTGAGGTAAGTGATTCATGAAAGGTATAGGTTATTGTTAGTCAGGGCCATTCTTTTGTAGGGATTATTGAAAGTCAGACTGCGTTGCGCTAAAAGTATTGTGTGTCAGTTTAGTGATCAGAATAAGTAAAGAGAGAAATGTCTGAGTACGTTCAGTTTTGCTCAGCTGTTTGAAAATCAGGTAACGTAAGGGGTTTAGCAGCACAATCGTTCATAAATTTTTCTAAGGGGAGGTTTCACCCTCTCCTCAGAATGTAACACAAACAGTAAATGAACTTCCACAAGCTCCACAAACTGGTGGGTGCTCTCACTGGGGCAAGAAGCCATGGGTCAGGGGATAATGGCCTATACGGAGACGTGTGAACGTTTAGCGCCCGAAAACCTCAAACCACACACACACACACACACACACACACACACACACACACACACACACACACGTAACTTTGTCTCTTCTCCGTGATCGAAACGACGATCGACACCACCGGACACTTCGTTTCGCAGACCGCAACTTTTTTTCCGACAGTTGATGTTTGAAGTGATGGCTGTCTCAAAAATCTATGGATACTATTCATTGGTCCGTAGGTCGTGGTCTTGCGGTAGCGTTCTCGCTTCGCGCGCACGGGGTCCCGTGTTCGACTCCCGGCAGGTTCAGGCATTTTTTCCTGCCTGGCGATGACTGGGTGTTGTTGTGTCGTCTTCATCATCATCATTCATCCCCATTACGGTCGGAGGAAGGCCACGGCAAACCACGTCCACTAGGACCTTGCCTGGCACATCGGTGCGGGCCTCCCGCATCGTCCCCTACGCTCCTCGGCGTATGGGACATCATCATCATCATCACTATTCATTGAAGGCTGGTCTCTATTTGGAGTGGACCAGAGGTGGGAATCTTCCTACACTTCGGTCAGAGGACCTGAAGATGGCGTAATGTATCGCCGGAACTGATTGCTCAATTGACAATTTCGAAATCTAGACGCCTGAAACGTGTTTTGGTTTGACATTCTACTTTCACACAGTTCCAGCCACTCTGCCTCCCAGAGGTTTATGCAATTCTGGCTCACTGGAAAGGAAATGACTCACAAGGGGCAGTACATGTTTCCACAGCGTTTCTCCGACAAGTTTCCTTGGCTGCGATATCAGCGCCCTCAGTTCCTTAGATTCCGACATGCGCCAGGTACCCGTCGGAATAGTGCCTCCTTTTTGCTGGTCATGAAGATGCATCGTATAGTTCTGAATCATCTGAATCATTTTCTCTGATGCGTACGTCTTTGAAGTCGCCTCAAGGACACACAAGGAATCAAAAAGAGGAGAAAATTCTTCTCTCTCTCGTGCCTCGTCTGCTGCAATGATAAATTCGTTCGGTAGTCGAATCCTGGGGAGTAACACTATGGAGCGAAGGGAATTCTCATACTCAGATCTGTCAGTGCACACTGGAATAATATTATGCTGTAATATTTGCTAAAACGGATATAAAAAACAACGTTAGATGTACTATCTTTTTGTAAAGTCAGTCTTACCTCAAATAACTCTGGACTTCTTAAGAAGATGAGCGGTGATTCTCTCCACCCTTGACGTAAAACATCAATATTCAAGCACGCTGTGCCCTGGTCAGGTGTAGTGGCAACGTACTCGATTTTGCGGATAATGGACACGACTCGCGAAGGATAGCGCCAAAGTTGAAACGCCAGTGTTTTGTAAACGACATTTTTTTAAACAACGCCAGTAAGGAGCTGTCGAATATTTTACTGCTCGAGAAGTGCTCAGAACAAGCACATCATCAGGAAATTGTCTCTGGCGCTAGTCATGATCCATGCCTAACAACTGTTGGAGTACTTTTTTTCCGGGAGAAATACGAAAAATATAACCACGTAAATACACTACGAGCAATTAAAATTGCAGCACCGCGAAGACAACGTGTAACAAATATCAAATTGTCATGAAGCGTGTAACAAAGTGGAATATGTAAATGAGTAACATTCCACTGCAACCTCTTGAACTATGTTCGAGTAACGACACCTAGGTTCTGTTTGTAAGGAAAGATCACGCAGCGAGTTTCTCAGTCATAAATAACATTCGAATGTTGTTTACTTATGAGAAGATCGCGTTATACCTCGAGTGAAAAGTAAAAATGTGTAGCAGCAAGTGTCGGGACTTGGAAGTGGCATGATACTGGCCTTTCGACACTGCGGTTTGTCATTTCGCGATATTGCCTCTCGCGTTGGTCGGTATCCTACTGCTGTCATGCGGAAATGTGATCGATGGGTTCAGAATGGCTTTAGTCAACGCCATGCAGCATCTCAGCGGCTCCATGCAACTAGCGTCCTTGAGAGTAGATACAATGTTCGCTCGGCCTTGAGGGTTGTACTGTTACGGCAAGTATTTCCGTCAGGAAACAGGCTTGTTTGTACCAAAACAAGCGTCCGCATGGACAGGTGAGTGGCGTCTCGAGAGTGACAGACTGCCAGCACGGTGACTATTGTATGCGGAGGTTCCGAGAAGAACTCTCGTTGCCTGATTTTCATGCGAGCCCAGCATATGGTGTGATGGGATACGTCTTCGTTGGACACGCAGCACGATGACATCTGGTTCTCACAGATTACAGTATGAACAGCAGCCGTTAAATTTGTAGTGTGGTAAGGCTGGTGGCTACGTCCTGCACTCGAGGTGTTTGTAAAGTTATCTTTCAGCAATATAACGCAACACCCCTTGTTTTCCGTGGATCTGAGACCCACCTCCACGCAGAGTGTGTTCCGCCGTTGCCTTGGCCGGCATTTTCTCTAAATCTCTAGCCAACTGAAAAGATGTGGTCTTGGGATTCAGTCAGAGGATAACTGTGTACGTGGCAGATTAGTAAATCCAAGGAATTAGATAAACGGCTAATCTAGCTTCATAATAATTGATTTCTCTGTCGCTGCTTGGTAGGAGGTATTTATAAATGAAAACCCCAAAATGTGTATACACAAGAGTATTAATTTATTTAGTTCACTTGGTCTCGGATTACAAGGTCAACATCAAATTATAACCTTCAATAGAAGAGGATTATTACTGAATTCATGCGTTTTGCTTCTCCTCGGCACACGTTGCTGAGGCTTCCTACATATTTTTGATATTAGATATAATATAGTTTTTTTTAGCTGCAGCATTTGTGTCAATACAGGTCATATACATGTGCGTCTATTATCTCATGCAAAAATTAAGTATTAAGCATACTGTACGGTCAAAGTCATGTAACAAATTTATGTTGAACGAGACTGGCGGTCTGAAAGTAAATTGATTGGTGACCAGTCACGGGATGGGACGCCTTCTTTGACACCCAAATAATATGGCTAGATTCTGTGCATGGTGTGGATGTGGACACGATATCTCAACAATCTGTTATTAAGGAGTATGTTGTTAACACGGAAGTAGGTCGCAAGTTAACCGATTTTGAACGTATGGGGATAATCGGTGCATGGGTCTCAGCATATCGGATACGACACAAAAGTTAGGCTTTCAGAGATCAACATGTAATGACCCTTCTTACGCCGTTTGCTATTCGTCAAATAAGTGTTCTAGAACCATCTTATGTTACGTGTTTTCGGTCGCTCTTGCAAAGCAGCGTGACCTTGCCACCACTTCGGCTTTCTTTCCTAACTTATAAATTTCGACTCATAACTAAACCAACAATAGAGACACCTTGAATGCTAATTTTCACAAATTTGTGCAGCTTCTAAAATTAACTGGACAATCGTACCATGTTGAAGCGTTTAGTAGACAAATGAGAGGGTTGTTGTGAAACCAAGTTATGCACTTCACTTCTTACCTTCTTTTGTCGATTTCATAGACTTTTTTCCATTGAAGAGCCGTGACAACATAGACCACTAGTTAAGGATTCATACTGACCCGCCTTGGGAACAACCCTTATGATAAACGATTGACTACTTGCTATACACAGTCGCCACGCTATGTAAGGACAAACTTTGGAACAGACATTTTGTTTCTTCAACTTAGGACAGTTACTAAATTTATTGTTTCATGAATGTGATGAATGCATGTTAAACGTGAATGAAACCTACAGACTTTAAATTACTACGTATTCAAGTATTAATTTAAGAAAATCTGAAAGAAAACTGGACTTAATACTGGGCTTTTAGGCTTGAGCTTTTAATGAACGAATTTTAGTCAATAAAAGTCAGGAAAAGACTGAACTCTTAAAAGTGATGAGATTCCATTTTTTACATTAATAGAAAATAATACCATTGCTTTAAATAGCGCAAATTTCCAACCAGAAATTATTAACTTTAAACCAGTATTTAAGCTAAATAATATAGATGCTTGAAATGAAATGGTAACCGTCTTTATAGTTTACTGTCTACGTATTAAATCAAAACTACTATTCACGTAGTTTGTATTAACATGAATATGGTCAGTAAACCATTTCTACCAAAACCGTACAAAGATAAATGCACCGTATAGATTTCAGCACCCAAGGATAGACAACACATCCAGAGGTTTCCGATGACTTTTGCTCACTAGTAAATATTCATTACAACAGCTTTTAGCGTTTAAAAAATTTCGCACATTGAAGCTGTATAGCGCTGTCCACAGAATGATATCAGAATTTCAACGAACTTAAAAGATATAGATACACAGAAAATGTCCCTCCACAACTCAGAGCACTACCTCCTGGAATCCAAACCTGCTCTGGTTCGCTGTTGGATGACTGGGTATTCATTCTGCTACAATGACGTCCTACTCAGAGCAATAACCGTTAAGCATTGCTACAAACTTCGAATGAATCATTGGTGCTTTCGTCACTCGTTGAGCAGATGGTGACTTTGCACGCGAGAACTACGGCTTGACTTGGAGATCGTACTAAAGCTGTTTCAACACACTAAAAGAATCTGCGGTCTACATTAACCCCTCAAGATACATCAGAACGAACCTTCTTTCTCTTTTGTTCTTCAGGAAATCCGTTCAGCCCAATTTCCTCGACTTCTTTGTTCACGTATGATAAATATTTCAGCAGTACTACGAACAGACAGTCCTCGTTATCTCCTACCTTGACTTTTGACGATCGCGGCCGGCCCCAGTATCTCCCAGAGCGTCCTAGCCTTGTGAAACTCCCTTATGCAACTATAAAGAGACGAGGATGCAACAGAAGGCTCATCTCCATGGTATCCTGTAAGCATAAGTAAAGTCTCTGTCACTAGCCTTTTAAGTATCACGAGAAATTTGATATCACGTTTAGCACACTACATTTCCCGGGTGGGGAGTGTTTACCAACTGTCGCTGAGTTGGCCAAGCAAACTGAAATCAGCCACACCCCGAGGACACCGCTAACGGTGGAAGAAATAGTTGCTCACTAACACAGCCTGAGA
The DNA here is from genome assembly GCF_023898315.1 of Schistocerca nitens. Lineage (NCBI taxonomy): Eukaryota > Metazoa > Arthropoda > Insecta > Orthoptera > Acrididae > Schistocerca > Schistocerca nitens. The sequence goes on along the minus strand of NC_064621.1, from coordinate 572,081,181 downwards.
AGCAGTTGCTTAAAAGTATGAGCTGTCTGGATTTTGCCGCGTTTGAAGCTGTATTTTATAGTGCGGCAAAAATTGGCAACTTCTTTTGAACGCACGAAAATGTAAAACTGTGCACTTCGCATATCTTTCCTATAACTACAGCATCGTGAGTCACAACTGGAGTCAGTAAACTCACACAAACAACTCGACCTAACAATTTTTAGGGACGTTAAATGGAATGATGACATAGCTTCCGTCGCAGGCAAGACAAATGGCTCAAATGGCTCTGAGCACTATGGGACTTAACTTCTGAGGTCATCAGTCCCCTAGAACTTAGAACTACTTAAACCTAAGTAACCTAAGGACATCACACACATCCATGCCCGAGGCAGGATTCGAACCTGCGACCGTAGCAGTCACGCGGCTCCGGACTGAAGCGCCTAGAACCGCTTGGCCGCCGCGGCCGGCGCAGGCAAGACAGGTTTATTGGAACGACACTGGGAAAAATCGTGTCAATCTACAAAGAGATTGTATACCAGTCGCTTGAGCACAGCATCCTAGAATAGTGCGCAAGTGGATGGAAGCTAACCGGATAGAACCAACAGCGGACATCGAACGTAAGGGAAGAATGTCAGCATGAATGATCACGGGTTTGTTTGATTCACTGGAAAGCGTCACGGAAATGCAGAAAACACTCAACTGCCAGACGCGTGAAGAAAGGTGATGATTATTCCGCGAAAGGCTGCAAAATTTCGAGACACAGTATTAGGAATTTAAAGTTAATCTTTATTTCTACTAAGTATCACTTTGGAACGCATCGTGATGGCATGATTACAATATTTACAGCACAACACAGAGGAATTAGAGCAGTCATTCTTATCGCTCTTCATACACGATTGGAACGGGAAGGAAACGTCCTATGCTCTGTGAAGCGCTTTACAGTGGTTTTGCAGAGAATGTATGTAGGTATACAGAGGCTTCACAAAAATATCGAAACATCACAAATGCAACGCGTTACCATACCTAATGCAGTGTAGGCAACGCGATGGCGTTCTAAGCAACTTCCAGTCATCTCGGAATGGATAAATACAGCTCTTATATGGTTTTCGAAGCAATATTCCTGTAAAATTGTGTCGATTTGAGATAACGATGATGAGGTGGATAGCGAAAACACACCATTCTCTTCAAAGTAGTCCTCAAAGGCTCAATAATATTGAGGTCTATGTGACGGCGGTGCCCACGAGAGATGCGGCTATTCATCTTCGTGCTCACCGAGCCATGTTTGGACGATGCAAGCTGTGGGAACAGCGGCCCTACAATCTTGGAACACAGCTCCAAAGATGGAGCATATACATCGCGCCACTGGAGAGACTTGATCAGTCAAAATGGTCGCAGAATCTTTGGCACAAATGCGATCTTGCAGAATAGCCATGAAGCCGTGGAGTACCTCTAAATGAATACCCAAATCAACACAGAATCACCACCATGTTTCACTCAGAAGTTTTAAACAGTGTGAAACAAGACTTGTCCGATAAAATGACTTTTTTCAACTGTTCGATAGTACACGTTTTACGGCTTCTGCATCACTATTCCAGTTACGAGAATTTCCATCACTGGTGAGTAGTTTTAGAATTCCAATTCGTCTTAAAGTTCACTGCTTATGGAGCTACCTTCGTGATGGTTTGGTGTTGTAAGGGTATATTAGTGAGTCCTGCATTCACTTCTGCGGTAACTTTTGCAGCTGTCATCCCCTTTATTTTACCATCACAATCCTCTTTAGTTACCGCCTGCTACGACCATATGAGCACCAACGATTTGCTCACATTAGAATGTACGACCTCCAACATAATACGTTGACAAATACTCAGAACATTGTTTTGACCACCACTGACGTTTTCAACATATTGAGAACGTTGCAGGCTTGGTTGGCATCTGTATTTATGTCCAAGCATGGTTTTCTCGCGGTGTTTCCATATTTTGGTCCAACCCCTGTAGATGTATGTATTTTACGAGGTCATGAAGTCATCGAGTCGCGGGCTGTACTACTTTTAGTATCCTACATTTTCCTGTTAGGTAGGAGGGGTTTGGAACCACCGTTTCTCTGTTAGAGCTCTAAAAAGATTCAAACAGTTGACACTATTGATTACTTACTCGATACACTGCGACCTGCCGTGGAAAATAGCGCCACACTTTCGTTTTCTGGTCCTCCTCACAGTTTCGGTGAGTCAGGACCACTCATTACAACACGTAATAAATATTTCAATATTTCAGTCATAAGACTGCTAACACCAGCTACTGCCGTCGGATAATCAACCACTTCTTTTCATTTAATACCTTCCGTATGTGGTTTTCACAAACACGTAATTATCGCGTGATGTAATATCAGAGTTCAAAATGGTACACTTTTATGCGACAAGAAAGAGGCCTACTGTTGTCCACACAAAAGCGTCACTAAATATTGGTTCTTAAAACTTGCTGAGTGGACTTTCTCGGGGGGGCTTGATTACCTTTAAGCGTCTTCCAGGTCTTTTTTTTTTCGGCGTTTCCGTGACACTCTGCCACGAGTTAAATAAACCTGTGACATTCATACTGTCTTCTTCGTATACGCAGAGTTTCACTATTGGTCCTATTTGTGCTTTATTCGGGGATGAGTGGAATGAGTGATTTGTAAGCAATCTGACTTTTAGCTATTGTGAAGCTCTTTTAAGGTAACAGTTCATTACAGATGAGTCCATAATCTGAGAAAAGGCTGAGGTTGCTATTAATATTGTCTATCGTTTCAATATGCAATATGAATAGGAAGGGTCTTAACACCCTTTAGGCCCTCTAGAATTTACATCTACGTGTGTCGATGACTCTACGTCCAAGATTACTAAGAGTAAATCCTCAGTTTTATCACAGATTTGCCTATACACAGTAACTAAACACTCCTGAAGCGTTGACATATTTATCCTAGCGCTTAACATCTTTTAATTCGTCTCACGCTCGGTTTATACAGCTGTTTAATTAGCGAGGCGTTGAAACGTGGTTCGTGTTTGTGAGATTAGATCAAAACTCGTCAGAGACAGCTTAAAATCTGTAGGATGACATTGAGGAAGGAAAAGAACTCACTGATGGTAAAGGAATCACGGTTTCATGCACCTTAGTCGATTTAGGAAACTATGGAAAATTCTGAGTGGCTAGGTGGGTATTTGAACTGCAGTGATCCTGAGTGCCAGTTTAGTGCATTAACCATTGTCCCACCTCTCTCCTCTTTGGAAAAGAAACACGTTCTGTCTTGGGAGAAGAGAGAGTGGTGTCTTATACGCTTCGACTTATTTCAGATGCAATCACAGAATATAACTGCAGCCATAACCATATTACGGCTTACAGTGTCATCTTTCTTTTTACTGTCGTGGATGTATGACCCTTTCAGAAACGTTAATGTGACGTCCGCTAATGAGCGGCAAAAGGCTCAGTATCTTGGTTGGCAAAGTGTCAGATTAATAATCTGAACATTCAGAGTTAGATTCCTAGAGCACTCTTAATATCACTTACACGTCTAGAAGTAGCTCATGTGTGAAGTGCTCCGTATTGCACGATGGATGAAATTTAAAAGGATGTAGGTTGCAATAGTCATACAGAGGTAAAGAGATTTACACAGGATTCGACAGTGTGGAGAGCTGAATCAAATTACTCTTCGGATTGAAGACCACAACAGTAATAAAGGGCAATATTGCCTACAACAAACTTACAAGTAGTTTTAATCCCTTGCTTCCATCAAAGATTTCTGGAGACTTTCGTTGCCTGTAAGGCGGATACCGCAACTGGTAATCTTTTTTCAGTCGTGAAGCCCACTGAATGACTGTCAGCTCGGCTGGAATTGACCTGGAAAGAACAAACGCTCTATAATGGACCGGATTCCAAACACCACGCTCTACTGCTTGGAGTAGAGGAAGTCCGCAGCTCGTGGTCGTGCGGTAGCGTTCTCGCTTCCCACGCCCGGGTTCTCGGGTTCGATTCCTGGCGGGGTTAGGGATTTTCTCTGCCTCGTGATGACTGGGTGTTGTGTGCTGTCCTTAGGTTAGTTAGGTTTAAGTAGTTCTAAGTTCTAGGGGACTGATGGCCATAGATGTTAAGTCCCATAGTGCTCAGAGCCATTTGGAGTAGAGGAAAACATGATCTGTTCCGTGATTCTGAGCACGTAAACTCTGCCTCTTTCTTCAGTCATTTTGGTACTACTTGTTGCCTTTAGTGTATAGTACTTAAGAAGTTCCACAAGCTGTAAATTAAAATTCCTGCTCCTTTGAAACAGAGTGGAGGAAGCGCAGCACAAGATTAGAGACTGCATCATTAATTTTTTCATTAATTTTGAGTATCCCGTTTCATAGAGAAAGGTAAAACGTCCTCTAAGCTTTCCGTTGCCTTTTGTTTTCATCTGGTACAGTGTTTACTTTCACCAAAGTAGAGAGTTTAACGTTATTTAAAAGTTGAATTCCTTTTTATAGGGCCAGCTTTATAACAAAATACTAATTTCCGGTAAACTGGTAAATTGGTAATTCGAAAGACTTGAGTGTTATCGCGCTAAACTAAATACGCATACTCTGAGAGAGTTATCCTGTTACAGCTCATGAATTATTTTTGTAGGAACCTCGATCTAAATCTTATGAGCTCCTTGGCTCACCTGCTGAGCGGATTACACTGCGCTCATTATTTACGTGGAGATCAGTGGGTCTGGTGCATAAGTTTACTGCTGCCCAGTACATCGCAGAGTTGCATTGGTTCTTCAACCAGCGTGAAAACAGCAGAAAATAAGCACAAAGGTAATGAACAAAGGAGGTGTTAATAACTGAGTCTCACTACAGCAGAGTCATTTAAGTTCGAAAAAAAAAAATAAGAGAACAGGAGACAAGCACACCAAACAAGAAATTAGTGTCCCTCAGAATATATAACCTTAATACCGCGCAGCACCACCATCTACCTCTGATAATGGCCTCAGTTCGATGAGGAAGAGAGCGAAGTTCCTTACAGGAAGTTCAGATGAAGACACTAATTAATGGTTGGATCTGGCAGAATTAGCAGAACTGCTGCGATTCAAACAGTCCCAGACATTTTGTGTGAGAATTAGATCGAGTGATTTAGTGGAGCAGTCGAAGTGCGATATGTTGCGTTTATAACCAGTAACACAAACGTACAGAGCTGTCAACATGTCCGTTGTCGCCTTGCAAGCTGGAAGTGAGTGCAGCTTACTATGAAAATGTGGTACAATGGGCAGCAATTGGTCACCGACAGTGCTAAGGTATGTTCACGACACCCAGAATGAGTGGACCCAAATCATGGTACGGTAGACAGACGCAAAACACCACCGGTCTGAAGTGCACCCGCCACACACAGCGGACTGACAGCCTTGTTGAACGATCGGTTCACTCGGCGCCTTGCATCATTTGAAAAGAAGCGAAATAACGACTGGTCCGTCCCCAGTACACGCCACCAGTCAGCTATTGCTCAGTTTCTGGGTCGTTTGGCCCATTGAAGATGTACGTCCTTACACGAGTGACTAAACTCAGCAGCGCCACTGTGTGCGGCTGGAGATGAGCTGAAATCGAAAATCGGTCACGACCCACCGTTCAGCTGTAACGCAGGATTGGTACTGAGGCATTCCTCTCCCGCTGTGTGGTGTGATCTTTGTCTTGAAAGCGTTGCTAAGTGTTCAACCGCAGGTAAATAATTGTAACAAGCCAGATCATAAGTTGCTGCATAACCACACTCCCTAAAATCGCTATGTATCCCAAATAAATAGTCAGGTACTGGTGTGAAGCGAGAATATAAATTTCGTTTCACTTGCAACAATTTGAGATTTACTCTTAGGTTGCAGACTAGCTACATCCTCATTGATCGTGACATATTCGGTAACGAACTGGGAAATATTTGTGGCAAGAAGTAGTATGAACGACATTTATTATTCTTTCACTCGCACCGGTCTCAGCTTCTCATTTTTTAATCAGATTCCCCGAAATGAAGAAACTCATTACTGATAGAGCACGCCCCTGTATGTAAATAACATCGAATTCTGCAGGACACGATTTTGTTACGTGAATAAGAAAGTCCCAGAATATATTACAAACGCGGAGCTGGAAAGAAAAGAAAAGAATAACCATCCACCAGGTCGCAGACCTGCTTCCTTCTACTTCACTCACCAGGACCATGGCGATCGTATACAATTTAAATTCTTTTTTTTTCTGCTCATTTCAGAATCTCCTTAAGACATTTACAGCCGATGTTTCATAAACTGACATTTAATTAACAAATATACCATACCTTTAATTACATAGTTAAGTTGGATGATAGAAAATTATTCTGTGACGTAGTCTCGTATATTATTATGTGAATTTAAATTGAGATTTCTTTAAAGAAAATATCTCGGGTTGCCTCTTGAACTCATCTACGGCTTTATTACCCTGAACATTGGCTTGGAAACAAAAAAACAGTTAGTGGATAGGCCTCTATTCAGGAATAATCAAAGGAATTTTGACATACCTTGATAATTCTTGATTAATTCCGTAGAAGAATCAGCTTGAGAAATGCTGTTAAATACATTAAAAATTATAAACCTGTGAGCTAAGCTGGCCTGGAAAAGCCTCAATAGGGAATTGGATAAATGGCGGGAGAGTCATTGGACATGAGCAATGCAATTTATTTTTTAGGATTGAATCTTAAAAAGTGAAGCACAAGCACAAACGTATGTTTAATAGAAAAACATTAATATACCATGGAGTGTGGGTACTGAACAATGCCGGTAAAATGGACTGAAGACATGCGTGACTAGCATGATTATTTGAAATCGGGAGTCCAGTGGGAAAATGGATTACACAAACAGAGATTCAGACTAAACATTCAACACAGAGAAAGAAATTGTTCATTAATGTAATAAAATAAAACCAGATGCAAACTGGGTCAGTGAGAGACTAGCCTCGATGGTGGAATACTTTAGTAGAAAATTATTCCCAAATTTACAAAAAAATACGGAAGATTGCAATTAAGAACAGTGAATAGGATCTACGTCCTGTGAGGAATTCTTCCAAAGGGTGGGATCCACCGAAAACCACTAGTAGGCACGGGGCTGCCCACTACAAAGAAAAATCGATAAAATACACATTCTACTTTTGTCACGTTAACAACAGCGACGGATCATCGCTCGCTTTTGTCTCTCTGACCCAGGAGAGTTGGCAATGTCTATACTCAAAAACTTACTAAGCTGTCCCTACATTCAGAGAAACTTATCCTATGTCCAAAGACGTATAAGGCGACAAATACGCTTCCAAGCAGGCAACCAGAAGGATGGAACAAGAAAAACGTAGGGTGACAACGTAAATATATGATATTTGCTTTTCTGTACCAAATTAAACTCTTAATATGTATCTATGATTTAGATATGAGATACAATTGAGATATGGTAATTTCGTATTTAAATATCTCTATGGCTGCCATTTGTATCACCCAGCTATTCATCTTTCAGTTTGAACTTTAGGAGCACCTAAATGCGCTACCTGAAAGTCATTGAAGCGACTTGTACAGAGACGCTTCGCAAATCGTACCTGAATTATGAGTTTGTGATAAATATTCAATGTCATTTTCTTGAAACAGTATACTGTCATGAAAAGCAAGTGATACGAGTAATACGGAAACAACCGAAATACGGTGAACCCAAAATGGCGTCTCAAAAGTAGAAAGCGAGGGATCCATTTCCGATTTCAGCCAAACGCCAGCCACCGATTACCGATTTCTGCCAAATATCAGCCGCATGCCGTGGGACTTCGTAATTTTAGTCACTCGTCATCTCCATGTAGCCCTTCAGCAATGATCTTTGGTACAATGTTCGACTCCAAAAGTTTATTATACGCAGTTCTGTTGGCGTTGGTAGCTCGGAAACTCTTTTTGATGGATGTGAGGTCGATGAGTCGACCTAAAGAGTTGCAACTTTTGTGCTGCTAGCGACATCGAATTAGCGCACAATTCTCCACTTTACCAATGGTCATCGCCTTTTTGTTTTGGCTTCCTTACCGGTTTGCTACTACATCATAGACTGGTGATTTAAATGTACGCCTTGACGTCAGTCATGTACCTGCTAAGAAACGAAAAGCACAAACTTTCTAGACGATTAAATACCTGTCCTGGACCAGGTGTGGGAAGTGGACTCTGTGCCTTCCGCGGGCAAATGCTCTGTCGACTGACAACGACTCACCACCCAGCCTCACATCTTCACAGCCAAAACATCCAGCTGCGGGAGCCGGACTGGCGCACAATTTTAGTCTACCAGGAAGTTTCAAATCACCGTACAATCCGCTGTAGAGTGAAAATTCGTTCTGAAAACAAAAATTCATTAGATAACTTTATGTTCTTTGTGATTATCAAAACTTTGACAGCTTCTCGTATTTACTTCAGACAGCAAAGATTAGAATATTATAGGGAAAAAACTTACGAGACGCAAAGCTTATGAATGGAAAAAGATAAACTACGATGTCTTTAGGACAAAAAAAATCGTCCATAACTTCAATTACGTTCTGCTAATTACCAATCAGAAATCATTTATAAAATAAAATGAAATTTAAAATTTAATCTTAGCTCATCATCTACTTCATTATTTATTTTTATTTTTTATTTTATCATATTTTCCATGCTGTTTTATTTCTTACTAATTTTTCAACTTTCCTCTAATACGCATTTCAATATACACTCATATTATATGACATTATTATTCCCTTTACTACAAGATTAGTTTTACTCTTTGATCAATATAATAGCTTTGTAAATGTCAAGCTGTCAAACTAACAAGAAAGTGCTTGTGAACCAACACATATAAAAAACACGAATCTGAAGATGCTGAAATTACAATACGTAAGACATAATTTTTTATTGCAGATAAATGTATTTCAAATAAGTTACATTTATATTAGTGGGTGTAATATAATACTATATATACGGAACCACAAAATCACTTTAAAATGACCTATAAGGCAGAAACTAGTTGTGACCTTATACAGTTATTACAGTGAAAGTGGAATATGTTGTCTTTGTCAAGTAAATATATTGCTGTGCTAACCGCCAATAAGAAAAATAAATACTTTTGCCGATGCATGATACTGCAAATTTTCTCGCTGAAAGAAATAGAATATGAACCTAGGATTTCATCCACAAGAAGCATATATTTCTGTTGCTGACTATTCTTGTGATTGACACTCTCTTTGACACGCACATTTTTGCACTTCACTTAACTTTCCATTTCATAAATATTTGATAATATAAATACTTATTCTTCAAAGTCGACTGTGTTGAAAAACTGTGATGTTTGTGCCTCTGATGTAGGAGTAGTTCCAGAATTGGTTTCTTTTGACTTGGGAAACAGTTTTATTGTTTTTCTCGTTTTATTTTCACACCCATTTTGACAGTTTTCTCTTTAGCTACAATTATGATGGCTTATCTGCTACTTTAAATGTAGGTACTGCATTCTATACCAACTTTTTTTTTAAATTTTACGCCTTTTTTTAGAAGACTGTTGCGTCGATATATGACATATTTCTGCAATTCATCATGTCTTCAACTGTTTCCTGTTTCTTTTTCTTCAAAAGAAACGATATTCTCCAGTAAATTCGTGTGGGTTATAAGAAAATCGCGACTAAACAGTCCCGTAATCTGGTCTTCATACCTCTCGCCTTCCTTAGGAAATCTATATAATCAAACATTTGATGTCCTATTTTTGATGTTGCTACAATTTATGTCTCTAAATAAGCTCCTCCTTATTAAACCCATACCGCAAATCCGTGGCTTAATGGCCATATGGAGTGCTGCTGTCGTAGTGCGCAACAAAAATGAGCAGCAGTGTCACGACTGTATGGGTTAGACTGTGATAATGCCGGTCGTTTAGAAGGCTTACATTTGATCGGAGCGCAGCCGCTGGCGCCTGAAAGCGCGACAGCCCGCAACACAGCCGTGTTAGCTGCGTCGCCGCGCCTCCCCTGCCGCTAATGGCGCGGAAACAATGCTTTTAGCAGCGGTCTGCATGGATGCGTGGCCGCTCGCAGCACGGGCGTAATAGCGCTTTTCTGCCAGACGCTAAAGGCGGCACTTTTCACTGTCACATGGCTGCATGCGGATGTTTTTCTGCACGACGAAATTAGAAAGGGTGCCTAGCCAACGGTACTTGGAGGGTCTCCCTTACCAGTAGACCTTGTAGGATCGTAAATGATTACAGGGTTACGTCATCATTCACGCAAGTCATTGTACTTGTATCATATCGTTATCCTAGAATTTAAAGTAATTTTCGTGTGATTTAATTAACTGAGGCAACTATTTTTTATATATATTTCAATTTTTATTAACGTCCGCTATTTTTTATTAGTTCTGATATACTGGAAAGGAAGAGGAATTAACGTCCCATAGACGATAAGGTCATTAGGAGTGTGGTACAAGGGGAAGCATAGGAAAAGAAATAGGGTGTGTCCTTTTCCAAAAGAAACCTTAGGTGGTTCATGACAACCACATAGAACCTCAGTAGGGATGACTCGAAAGAGATTGGAAAAGCCATCCTCTAGAATACGGGTTGATTGTACTAATCAGTGTGACATCTAGCTCGGTTCTGGTCTACCTGAAGCGGTCCGCCAAGTTTTATTTTGGTTCTTACATTTACACCTGTCCTGTATCTACAAGCGTATACAGGATGATTCAGTGATGATGTTACAAACTTTCAGTGATGACGGAGAAGGGTAAATGTATCAATTTCAGATAGGGAACTCTCGTTCTGAAACGACCGAGTCGAAAGTTACAAGCAGAGTCGAAAGTTATAAGTGGAAGTCATTCTCATTTCTCTGACAGTAGGATACATGTATCGGTACTGTTGTTCCTAGGTCTGTATGGTTGGCAACTTTCTGAGGTGATAGTGTGAACCAAAACAAGAGAAAGTCTACTAAAATCGGTGTCTAAAATGCATGCCGTAAAAGCAATGAGCACATCTTCAAATTCGATATTGTGAAACAAATCTTTTGTATTGCTATGTCTTTGGTTTCCATATTTTTGGAGGAGGTACTATGAACTACAACAAGAAAAAATGTCCAGAAGACATGTGCTCTGAAATGCATATATCACACATACTTCCTTCGTAATAAGTCTGACAGCGCCATTCACGAAACTTGCTAGCCAACGGCCAGCCCACTGAATAAATCCGGCTGGACTTGCCAGCACCGCTGTTTTTTTAATAATTGTAAATTATAAATGAGAACAAACTTTTTATTTTAACAGTATTATATGTCATGATATTCTGAAATGACTTAGTCCGTGTTCACACTGCAAACTATTCACATCATAGTGAAAGTTACATTACAAATCATATTACAGTTTGCTATTTCTCATATTCCAACTGTCATAGCAGGGTCACTGTAATAATGCTATTCTGCACCTAATATCGACTGCGAAGAGCGTGGTTACCTGGTGATAGTCCGTGAAGTTTACGGGGAATGTGTTTTTGGTTCGGCTGGTCCCGGCGGAGGTTCGAGTTCTCCCTCGGGCATGGGTGTGTGTGTTTGTCCTTAGGATAATTTAGGTTAAGTAGTGTGTAAGTTTAGGGACTGATGACCTTAGCAGTTAAGTCCCATAAGATTTCACATACATTTGAACATTTTTTGTTTTTGGTTTCCAGGTGAACGAACCTATATGTGTGCCACGTGTTTTCCAGACACAAGTAATGCTTTAGGCTTATACACTTTGCTGAAAGAAGTGATACTAATTTACATTTAAACATTTCTCCTTGTCATGTATTTTCCTGTTTAAACTAATTAGGGTGATTCTTATTCAACAGTTGCAGTACTATCCGTTGAACTGAAAACGTGTTGCTTGGCTACCTCCAGATGTAGAACTTCATGAAGTTCTCATTACACTTTACGTCAACAACGGTAGTAATCACTACGAATAAAATTTCTGTGGGTGCCTTCCAACAAACAAACGAGGTAGGTTCAGGAGCTGATGCAGAAAGCAAGGGATACATTGCTTGTGGAGCAGGAACTGTACTTCTTTGATGACTTATGTTTGGTATGTCACTATAACAAACGGACAGGGCATTCCCATTGTACTGCAAATGGAAATAAGCCACGCTGCTCAAACACTTCTGACACATATTTTGCAGCTTTTTTTGCTTGCTTGACTTCAAGCCACTATAATCGTTGCACTCGTAGAATAAGAACGTCCTTCCTAGGTATTTTCTATAAACTCTTCCAGGCATTTTCGTTACTAAACTTAATTCCCAAAATTTTGTGTATGACAGGACATAATTTTCAAATCAGGGCTTATCCGTGTCATTGAAAATCCAGTTTTCAGACTTCACGGTAACCTTACAAGTGAACATGTTATCGTTTATTCCGACAGAAAACATTAATATATACTGCTTGTGATTTACTGTGAGGATCCAGTAAAATAGAATATAAAAATTAACTTTTTTGGCGTCAGTGAAATACATGTACTGATACTGTCGTTTATCAAATTGTATTGAATTTCTTCAAATCATGTTATGTACCAAAACAGGAAAAATGTCTAGAAATCATGTGCTCTAAAATGCATATCTTAACAGCTATTAACATTTTTTCATCAGAAGCGAAGTGTTTCACAACAGCGAAAGAGAGGAAGTGCTCGTTGTTCTTAAGGTATGCGTTTTAAACCCACGTTTACGAAATTTTTGTTGTTGTTGTGGTCCGTACTACTACTTCTGCAAGTTTCTTACGTTGCAATCTTAGCAACAAAAATATGCGCACTTGTTTTCGACTGTTACAGGTATCATTGATTTTCGCTTATAACTTTTCACTCGGTCGTTTCTGGACCAGGGCCCCTTACATCAAACAGGTACATTTACCCTTCGTCGTCATCACTGAAAGTTTGTTACATCATGGAATGACTCCGTATACGATGAGTGAAAAGGTTTTATTAGAAAAAAAATCATCCCTCTGAATCATTGGCGTTACTTTAATTGAAATGTGTTGTGAAATGATTTTGGCAAGATTAAACTGGTTTCAAGTCGAGATATGAATTGAACTGAGTCAGGTCGCAAATGTAATTATAACAGACGTTTACAAATAAAAATATGTCTGGATACTGACCACCGTAAACTAACGTACTAGATATGCAAAGAGAAGTTGCACCTCAGTACCACCACATTCCGGCAGCTGTTATTTCTACACATTGTTATTTTGTTGTAGGTTGGCACTGATAACATCAATTCTCGTTATCCGTGAAGACTTTCCCCAGAAAATAATTGTCCTCGTTTAGCGTTTCTGCCATTTCGCGGCAAGCGTCCACGCTTTCTGGAGTCGATGTGGGCGGGACGAACCATGCACACACTTTTCTCCAAAATATTCTGACGAAGTCTTGGACACTTGATTTGGAGGTGTTGCTCTAATGCGATTTGTGACACAACATCGTTGACACACTACGGCCACACGTCCACCTTAACACTGCCTGCTCACAACTGACTGGTGGAACCACACCTGTTGTTTACAGTTGTTGGTTTCAATTGCGTCCGCGCCTCAAAGTCTGTTCTTCCAATTACCTAAATAAATTTTTTGTGTGTACTTCGATATGTTTTTAAAAAATAAACCATGATTTTTACTGCAGACTTATACTGAAGAGATACAAGGATTCAAGTCCTTTTCCTTTTATCTTCTCTTTCCAAAGGGAAGAGGAAAGTTTTATATAACGGTTTCAATTTTACATGTAGATGAAATATTAAGCTCTCTTTAAGAAGAATTCCAATTCTACCAATCAAGAAGTTCGAAATTTTAAAATTTAAAAGGAAACAAAGTTTTATGTTCTTTTGAAGCGGACAGATTTTAATTTCTCTTTCCTTCAATCTTTATATATCTAACATCCTAACAAGAAACGGCATTTATGATTGGTCTTTTCTCTGTCAGGGGAACTTTCGTTTTCTTATTAACAAGAAAAATACAATGCACACAAAACCAGCTTTTGTTAGTGACATACATAACATTTTGTAATAGAAGCCACGGCAATGAAAGCAAAAATAACGAGCGCAAGGACGTGCTAGAGGGAACAGAAGAGGCCAGGAGAACTAAAGGAAAAAGAAAAAAAGAATTAGCCAGCGTTTCTGTTTCTAGATCATAGGTCACGGGTTGGATGCACTTGGGGGCTGGGTGTTACGCTGTCCTCATCATAATTTCATCATCATTGACGCGCAAGCCGTGGAAGTGGTGTCGAATAGAAAGACTTGTACTAGGCGGCCCAACTACCCCAGATGGGGCCTCCTGGCAAATAATTGCATACGACCATTTCGTTGCATGGTAGAGCCTCATCACGTACTTTCAGCCATGAAATGGGCTTGTTTGCAGCGAGACAGGTATTTGCACAGACAGTATGGCGATGTCTGGAGCATCACGGGCCTGAGGCGTGGTGACCATTGCTGCGGCTTCGCTAGGTGCGGCAACAATATCACTAGTCGCAGGAGTAGCACTACGTCATGTTTTCAGGTGAACCCCGTTTTGCGGACAGCAGCACAATGGACATATACTTCCTAGGGGGTACTAAAGAAAATAAATTTCGTCAGATAGCATTCCTCGCCATACGGGACCAGCACCTAGGAGGATAGGAAGGGATGCCGTTGTACACAGAATACAATCTCTGGTTTGCATAGTCGGTAATTTGGACGGCAGTCATTACGTTTCTGCTGTGTTAAGACGGATGGTTGTGCCCTATCTTAGAGGTACCCGTGACATAAACTTTCAAGAAGATTACGCAAGACTGCAGTTTTCTCTTGCTGCCAAGTCCCGACTCGATACAGTGTGTGTTCCGCTGTTGTCGCAGCCAGCCAGCCAGATATTTCACGCACTGTACGCATATCCGGTCGTGAATTGCCGAGAAACTGGCATGCGATGATTCAGCAGTCTCTACAACTGAAGAACTCTGGCAAACAGCTGAAACAGTGTGGAATGACGTATCTGAACTGGATATCGAAGTTCTGGTCGATTCGATACCCACCCAGGCTGGAGCTACGGTTGCTGTCGAAGAGGCAACCTTCCGTACTAAATTTCACTCCCAGAATACCTCAAATCACCTACAAATTTAGTCACGTATTCTTCCTGCTATGCTATATGCACGTAAGTGTATTTCATTCATTTCTATCCTTTCTTGTGTTGTAATTTTAATTATCAGCTATGTATATAGCGTAATAGACCATTTACGAGTCGTGGGCAAAGAATATATAGAACAGTGTAACAGTGGACTATAATTTCAGTTCAGTATAATAAATTTTGAGCAAACGTTCGAATCAATTTTAACTAAATTTGTGCTAATGTTGAAACGTCCCCTTGGAAAAATTAAGAATGACAGTGCTGATAAACCTCTTACGTTATTTGATTTTCAAACAGCTGAGCAAAACTGAACGTGCTCTTTACTTATTCTGATCAACAGTAAACTGAAACACACATTTTTTTTTATCGCAACGCAGTCTGACTTTCAATAATCCCTACAAAAGAATCGGCCTGACTAACAATAACCTCTAGCTTTCATGAATCACTTACCTCACAAAAATCTTCGTTACTCGAACTACTGCTATACAGCGAGCGCCAATACTTCCAGCTAAATAAAAGATTCTAACTACTGAAGGCGCTAACTACAGATAGGCATAGTTAGTAAATGAAAGATTTTGATAGAGAGCAAACAATGTATTTATCTTAATAATGTTCAAAAGTCATCATATATATATATCAGTTCATGATATCCAGTATTACAAATTTACTCTTTCTGATGGACACACGTCCAGATCGTCCGCTCTCAAAATTCTGCCATCTCTCTCCCTACATCCACCACCGCTGGCGGCTCACCTCCAACTGCGCAACACTACGCGCTGTTCACAGCCAACTGCCCAACACTACAATAGCGAATATTCCAACAATGCCAACCAGCCACAAACTGCACACAGCACAGTCAGTGATTTTCATACAGAGCGCTACGTGACGTTACCAACATTAAAACCTCAACAGCCTACTTAGAATGTCCCTTGAGAAAAGAGACATTGATTCAAACGTGTTCCTTGCTAGACGATGAAGATCCAAGGGGTGTCTCTCGGCCGCCATGTTATCCCTTGCCACGCGACGTCTTACTGATGCGGTATGGAGCGCCATGTGGTCGGTCCACCGCTCTCCCGGCCGCTTGTCAGACTTTAACAGACCGTACAGCTTCAGTAGTCGGTCAAGTAGCACCTTAATTGGCATCACGAGGTTCAGTGCGCCCAGTACTAGTCCTCTCACCAAGGAAATGTCATTGGCAGTAACGGGAATCGAACCCTGGTCCTCCGCATGGCAGCCATCGACGCTGTCCACTAAGGTCCGGAGGCAGGCGAGACGTGAATTCGACCAACGTAAATATACAGAAGAACATATAGGTGTTAGGTCACTAAACTAAGGAAATGAAATACGTGACAATTGGAGACACGTAAACCACGGTCGAGTTACTGATGAGATTTTCCTGTTACTTCTTGTGATAACGTTGAAGGAATAATCATAGGTATAAGTACAGCACGTTTGATACTAGGTTTGTAGTTAGTGTGGTCTTCAGTCCAGAGACTGGTTTGATGCAGGTCTCCATGCTACTCTATCCTGTGCAAGCTTCTTCATCTCCCCGTACCTACTGGAACCTACATCTTGGTATGGAAATAAATTGTGTAACACTAAAATGATGGAAAACGAACATACCGATGACACTGAAGTCATGTAAGTACTCGGTACTTAGTTTATCGAACAAAATGGGCAAAAAGCAATGAATAAACGAAGAAATAAAGAGAAACGTAAAAACCGTCGTACAGTGCTGGTAACAAAGTGATTAGAGTTTTCAAAAATAAGTTTACAATTAGTGGGTATTTACTGTTTTCACGTATGCCAGTCAGACGTGGACTTTTCGTTGTGGCTGTGCCCTCTTGTAATGTTTTGTGGTTCCTGGCTGGGTGAGGAGAGGGTGGTATGATAGGTGGGTGGCCAGTTCCCTACAAAACAAAACACACTTTATTATTCGAACCAATCGCGTACTTAACTTCAGTGATGTCCAGTCTGAAGTTCTGTGGATAATAGCAATCAGATAACATGTACTAATTCTTGAATTTTGTCGGTGTCAATATCACAGCTATATACAATGACTAACAATCCCTCACGGCTAGCTTAGGTGCGAGGCGACGACTATCACTGCGGAAGACTAGAGCACAAAGTGAAGTGTTGAGGTGCAATGCGAACTGAGATTGATAGATTGAGCGATTGAGACAGGTCGGTCGGCTGCGGCGGACTATACGCACGCTGCCAGGGGGCGTTACGGGTAGCCTGGGGGAGCATGTCTTGGTCTTCTCTTGTCATAGGCGCGCGTAGTTCAGGGCCTGCTATACAATGTTCCCTAGTGCCGGCCGGTGCGCTGGCAAAGGCGTACGACGACAGAGCTATAATGCCATCGCCATTCGAAGACTGAGGATCGCAAAGTAATAGGGGAAAAAAGAAGCAACATTATAGTTTAAAGTCCCGTCGACAGTTCAGCCATTAGAGACGGAGCACATGCTCGGATTACGAAAGGATGGGGAAGGAAATCGGCAGTGCTCTTTTCAAAGGACGCCTCCCGGAAGTAACCCGGGTGATTTAGGGTTCAAATGGTTCAAATGGCTCTGAGCACTATGGGACTTAACATCTGAGGTCATCAGTCCCGTAGAACTTAGAACTACTTAAGCCTAACTAACCTAAGGACATCACACACATCCATTCCCGAGGCAGGATTCGAACCTGCGACCGTAGCGGTCGGGTAGTTCCAGACTGGATTGCCTAGAACCGCTCGGCCACACCTGCCGGCTGATTTAGGGAAATCACAGAAAATATATCAAGATGACCGAACGGAACTTGTTATCTTTTCTTTTTTCTTTTATTATTTTTTTAAAATGTTTGTATAGGGAAAACAAAACATAGATTCATACAATGTGTATGGTCATCACCAAAATGTCAAGCAGTTAAGCTCAAGCTGCGCACCTACGAGGCGTAAAATGATAAAATTTGCGCACCACAGAGCAACAAGAGATATTTTTTTAGGATTAATTAGAAGCAAAACAGGAATGGAAATGAGAAGGTCCTCCTCGCAAAACAAACAAAAAGGCTTCTGCCCGCCGACAACTTGTGGGTAGATGCACCGAGAACCTCAAGTCAGTCAAGCATGTTTCGGGAACGTCTTCTCGAACAATGTTCCATTTTTCCGTTACATTGGTTCCAGTCCTCACATTAAACACTCACACTGGAATAATCTTCTCATAATCGGCCCACCGCAGCTGCAGAAGACACTACTCAAAAAGTTAGCATAGTATTGACGCTATTTCGGATAGTGCATGAGAAAGGTAAAGTGAACTTGCAGGAACGTCCAAAAATCATGAACGCTCTTATGTCCTTCGTGAAGCAAGTAAGAGATCGAGAGGCCTTTTTTCCAATTTATTGCTTTAGTCTTTGTACGTGGGAAATAGGTTCCACCTGGGAACAAAAGTTACTTCGGTGCAATGGCATGGAGAGCCGTACGCAGAAGAAAGGCAAGAATATTCCGAAACAGCTGCCACACCTTTGTGGAAAATCCACACGTCAGTCGATGTTTATCCATGTGAAGCGTGTGAACTGGAGCCAAAGCTGCGAATCTGTCTTGTTAATGGCATGTAGGTGAAGTTGTGTCATGTATTTCCCATTAATAACCAGAGACCAGATCACAAGAGCGTTCGTGGCCAAGGGGACACGTTGCACAGAACTCGAGACCACGGCTCATGCGAACGTAGGATACCGGCTTTCCATCATATCCTGAGCATATCCTCTCATCATTGTATTGTATTGTATGTCAACTGGGGGCCTAGAAACGACGGAGAGGCTCCATCCTCGCAGAAGCCGGAGTGGTGCACAACCCCATTACGACTACCACAGACCACTTCACCCCTCCGCCGCCCCACACTGAACCACTCTTTTAAGGGTTATTGTGCGGTTCGGCCCCCGGTGGACCCCCCCCCCCCCCCCCCCCCGGGAACGTCTCACACCAGACGAGTGTAACCCCTATCTTTGCGTGGTAGAGTAATGATGGTGTACGCCTACGTGGAGAACATGTTTGAGCAGCAATCGCCGAGATAGTGTAGCTGAGGCAAAATAAGGGGAACCAGCCTGCATTCGCCGAAGCAGATGGAAAACCGTTACAAACTATCCACAGACTGAGCCGCTCACCGGACCTCGACACAAGTCAGCCGGGCGGATTCATGCCGGGGACCACGCGCTTCTTCCCACTCTGGAAAGCCGTGCGTTAGACCGCACGGCTAACCGCTCCCTTATGCCGCTCCCTTATGAAGAGCCTCAGCGAAATCATCAGCCGTAATCGTTGCTTTAAGAATCTCCATTGCTATCCCATCAAGGATTTCTGTCATCGAGTGGAGAAAGTCATCAACTGCTCTGCTGTCCTGATTCTCTGCTACATAGAACTGTTTACAGACGTCCCCAAACGTCCATCGATAGCATTCAGGGACGTCAATTGGCGACCATCTGGCATGTCGAGGGCGTGGGCCATCGTTGTCCGACACCGCTACTTTTCTCGGATAGTATGTTGCATGGACGGGGTTTCTCCTTGCACCCGGTCTTGACATCTCGCATGTGCCATTGTTCTCTCAAGGCGGCGACATGCAATCGAAATTATCTTCGCCTTAATCTGTTGAATTTCAGCTCGTCATTTTGCAGGCGGTGAGTTGTGAAATAATATTGCATGGTATGTCGTTGCCATTCCATTTTGTTGCCATCGTAATTCATAATCGATCGACGTCAACCAGGCTTGGCGCAGTCTAGCCACCACCGGAGTGTAGAAGTATATGCTGGAAGGTATCAAAGTCAGTTGTTCCAAGTCGTCTCTATTAGCTGCCTGCGTCCTGGATCCTGGAGACGAGCAACATTCAGCTTCCACATGCTCCGACTTTGCCACACCTTATCCTGGAGTGAAACAATGAAAATATAAGTGATGTGGTCTAAAAGGTTTTAAACCATCACTCAGCGTCACACTTGGGACTTCGAGTCCTTGGGAAACATAGACACACTCAATACGACTCCCTAAATGGCTGGTGACGTACGTATATCCAGGATGATCACCGTGCACGTGGTCCCAGGTATCGACAAGGTTCAGCCTGTGCAGTAGCACCTTGAGTTCCTGGCATGTGATTAAATGAGGATGTTGGTCCTTCTTGGATAACATACACAGATTTGTGGTTCAGCCACTGAATCGTCCATAGGGAAGTGATCTTGGTAGGTGGGATCCTCATCGTCTTGAGACTTTGTCCTGCAGGTGTGAGACGGGGTGATCAAACATTTCCAGCGTCTTTTCGGCGACCGTTGCCTGTACACATGCTCTTCAATATCTGAAGATGCCTGTGGATCCTGACGGTCGGGCACGAAAGCACTGGTAAGGACGTCCATAGAGACCGGTTGAAGCCTCTGTCCACACAAGACAAGCGGTGTAGGAGGTGGCCGGGACAGAGTCATCTTTCCGTCTGCAAAGCCCTGAGCTAAAACAGGAGACTACGATAGTTCGGTAGTAGGAGTTGTTGTGGAGGGCTTCTACAAAAATCAGCAGGAACGTTGACAGGACAGTCGTCATCCCCCCAGACAATAACTGTGTATTTATGCTTTGCGTACTGCTGGAATGGATGTGTCCTTCTTGCCGCACCCCAAGCATGTGTGCGGCAGGCCATCATTAATTATAATGGCACACCATACGCCTACATGTAAGTAGGACTGCAGATGTTTAGTTAGCTCGATCCGGATCTGTTGTACCCTGTTGACAATCGGGTATGTGTAAACTGAGCCCACTTTACAGCTTTATCGTTAACAACCTCTCCTACTGGCAGAATGTAGATACCACCGTTTCTGAAGGGACCTCAAAAGGGAGGTCGAATACACGGATTTTCCGTATTCAAAGTCCCAGATGTTCCACAGTAATGTCACCGATGTGTCCATCAGAATAACAGAATCTGAGATCACTTTTCCTTACACGTAGCCGGCCGAAGTGGCCATGCGGTTCTAGGCGCTGCAGTCTGGAACCGCGAGACCGCTACGGTCGCAGGTTCGAATCCTGCCTCGGGCATGGATGTATGTGATGTCCTTAGGTTAGTTAGGTTTAACTAGTTCTAAGTTCTAGGGGACTAATGACCTCAGAAGTTGAGTCCCATAGTGCTCAGAGCCATTTGAACCATTTTGAACCTTATACGTAGAATTCTATCACGTACTTCGTCGTTAATCAGTTTCACATACACCACGCTGCTCACTATAGACAGGTGGATGCCAACAAGGTCGTTATGATCAATCTTGGCGCATCTCTTATAAACTGTTCCATTTCTATTATTTTGGTTCTATATATTCAGTCGAAAAGCAGATCTTCAGTGTAGATTTACGCAGCCATAACCAGCTCACCTTCTAAGAAAATACAGCGCGCTAAGATGGCTCAGTCACTCGAGATGCTCCCCAGCTCCACTCGTGCCAGTGTTACGACCTCGACTCTTGGCTCCTATCCTGTGGTTCTTGGAAACGCACACACGTTCAGCCTGAATATCTCTCACCGTCAATAAGAAAACTCCCAGCGAATTCTCGTGACCCACAGAACCTGAAACTTCGGTCGACAGGTCTATATGGTGTCCTTATCAATTCCCCAGATCTTAGCTTTTTGGAAACACAGCACTACGAATCAAATGAACATTTGGTATGGGAAATATTTTCTATGGTAGTCTTAGAAGGTTCACCCCGGATTTTAAGAAAAGCAGGGAGCCAAAAACTTAAAATATGCTCTGTAGGAATGTATGTGGGCTGCACATGCAACGATCTCGTGAAACACAGGTCTCTCAGTTCGACCACCAGACCCAGAGGGAAGTACATACTATCCGTAGAGCCGTGTCCCCTGTCTACCGGAAAGCGTTGAAAACAGTTCCACAACGTCGCATAATGAAGAAACTATGATCGTACGGAATATCAGACCAGCAAATTGAATTGAGAGAACAGTTACTAGTACATAGATCACCGCAAGTCGTTCGTAAAGGAGAGAAGTCTTCCAAGGTAAAAGAAGCTACTGATGAACCCCAAAGCAGCGCTATAGGACCGTTACTGTTCCAAGCAGATTCAAATGACATAGTGGATCATGTAGGAAGCGCCGTGAAGCTGTTCGCGGATAATGGTACTGTATACACAGCACTTGCGACTATGGGAAATTTCAGCGAAATGGAGGAAGAGCTCCAGAGAATCGACACTTAGGGCAGAGATTGATCTTTAACATAAAAAATGGAAGGTGTCGCACATAAATAGGGCGAAAGACACTTTATTGTTTGAGGACACAATTCATGAGCAGCCACTGGTAACAGACACATCAGTTAATGAGACTATGTGTCTGGAGCGATTTAAAGTGAACTGACCACATAAACTAAATACAGGAGATGTGGCTGGGAAAATAATATTCTTTGAAGGCATTGTCATGAAGTTTAGTCCATAACATCACGTCTGGGATCCGTATCAGAGGTCACTGATATAGAAAACAGATACGATTTCAGAAAAGATAGAGCTTTTGGTAAATGCGGAAATGTGATGGAGTTTTTTTTGACTGTTTTGTATCGTAGTTTGTGAAGCGGCTGTTGGGGACGAGCAAAGTGTTTCCCTCAATAAGCGCGGGAAACTGTCTAGAAATCACACTCAGCATGGTCAGTGTACCACTTCATCGGTTGTTAATCAGCCACATGGATTCAATCTGACTCTCGGTAAATTCCTTGTCTCGCAAAACAGAACGCTTCGCGTTAAGCTTGAGGTATATTACCCGGTGAGGCGAACTGGTAGCGCGGCACTAGCAGGAACTAAGTTGGTTACGTGACTAGGAACAGTCACACTCTGATACAAATAGTGCACGTGCTATGCTGCACTGCAAGCATGAAAGATGAGTGCAGAAAATGTCTGCGCTGTCGTGCGTGACAGTTCGTTGACGATATGAAATAGAAGATATTCTATCATTTCGGCTGGGAAAGAGAGGGAACGTGTAGCGAAAATGTGAAAGGTGAGCAAGAGGATAGTCGCAAACTACGGAATCCGAGCGTATTGGAATCCAAGTTCTAATGCCAAAGAAGGAGAAGCAAGGTGCTCACTCTAAATGTTCTATTGACGATATGGATAAATCTATTATCAGGCAGCAACTTCTATACTGTTACGAATAATGTAAGGACACACCAACTTTGCCAAAAATACACAGCTTTTTGTTGCACAGAAACGAACTTAAGGCTTGCCAGAGAACTCTTAGAAAAATTGTTCTGTCTGTGGGATCTAGTTCTAAAAGGTCCCAAAATAAACATGTTGTGATGTGCGAACGAGAAGACATAGCTGAAAAACGACACACTACAGTAGGTTTTTATGGAAGAATGAAGCACCAGAAATGTTTTCTTAATGAACCGTTTTATTCTTCGTAGCAAGCTAATTTGTAAATTATTGTATCCACTTTTTCTTACCGGCAAACGTTCTCGTCGGCAATCATTTGCGGTTCCAAAACGTTACGTACCTCGCAAGGAAAGGGGTGGGATCGACGTTTTGAAACAGTGTGTAAGGTGTCGGGCAAATAAAAACGTTAATATGGTGATTAAAATGAGGTTGCAAAGGATTAGGAATTAAATAAATACAATTAATTGAATTGAAATAATGAGTAAAGGCATTTTATAAAGATAAAAAAAAATTCAGAGCACTTTGAGGGATTCGAACTCACAACCTCTGGCAGGACACGAATACGTCTTAACCCTGTGACTCCTTCACATCGTTTGTTTCAATACCTTAGCTCATCACGCGAAGTACTTACTGTTAATCACTCGCAACGTCCTTACTCTTTCAGAATATTTCTAGGCATTGTATGTGCCCCAAATGTTTGATTACAATAACGTTCAACCAATGATCACGTCGCAGTTATTTTCCATAACGCGCGTGATATGCCATAAATAATAAAACAATATCGTTTATAGAGCCAGATTCAGCTGCCCTATCTACGGGTTTAATGGAACCCACAGCACCTTCAAATACCGCGAACAAGATTTTCATATTCTCTTCCTCGCTATGCGCACATTATTAGTTCTACAGGAGAAATAAACAGGTCCTTTTTGTAGAAGATTTAGTATAGTTAAATTTTGTGGTGAAATACGTTTTCAGTGAAGGCAAGAATGGCATACAGAAATAACCTTCAAATGTGTTTTTATTGAATAAAAGGAAAACCGTGGCCTCCAGAGAAAACATATACCAGTACAAGTACATTAAATTTCGTACACAAATGCACTGTTCCTTTTTTTTGTGGGGCTAATAATCTGCGTGTAGCGAACGGGAGAATATTAAAATCTCGCACATCGCACATTCAAGGCGTTGCAGGTTGCATAAAACCCACAAGTAAGGGCAGCTGAATAGCATCTTAACACGACCTCGAATGTCGCATTCGGATTTCGAAATTAGATTTTCGTCTTCCACAAACTGTGTCGCTTGCAGATGTGGCGATGGCGGGTGGTGTGTGAGAGCGCCCCTCGTGAACAGTGGAGTATGCGTCAATATTACTTACCCCTCCCTGCTTATCGGTCGTAAACAAGACGGTGTTGGCATCGGTGCGAGATTACCACTTCACTTTGCCAAATAATCTTTATTTATAAAAGTTTAATCCCCACCAGTAGATTCCCAGATTCATAACTCGCGGGTAAACCTAACTTCTGATAGTCGGTTCGTGCAAGGTTGAGGTCAAACACTTCACAAAACATGTTTGATACCTAGTCCACTTAAGTGTGTTTGTATCTGGATGCTCTCACCACTCTCCTAGTTACTATCGTAACTCACTGAAAATTGTCCAGATCTGCTCACAGGTAACCATTTGGAGCCGAAGCAGCTTCATTTATTATGGTAGGTCGTGGCGTCGTTCTTACGGAGTCAACAAGCAGTATAAAGTGTCTTATGAATCACATGAACATTTCTACCGTTTCCAATGAAGGCCAGTTTTCAGTATGATTCAAAGGATAAAAATAGTATTCAGGGAAGCTCAGCGCTTTCCGGTTCTATTTGAATGCGGATCATGTTTGTAATGTACCTGACATAGGTTGACATGGGAATGGGAGATTAAAATATACAAAAAGTACAAAAATGTCAAACTCAAAATTAAACCGAATCTGGGTCATTCATACAATGATATGGGCAAGGTATTAAAAAAACTATTCTATATTTTGTGAGATTGTTTTATGCACCAAAACAAACAAATTTCCAATGAACTCGGGCTCTAAAATGCGTAACTTAACAGCTACGAGCTCTTGCTCAGCTTCTCTCCTATGAAAATCCCCTCTACTGCATGCTCGTTGATCTTCATTTTTCGGGACGTGTTAGTATGGATCAAAACAAGTCAAAAATATCTTGTAAAAACAGCTCCTCTTGAAAGCTATGAGTACTTGGCCATCTTCGCTAGTGCGAAACACATCTCTCCTACTGAATAAGAGCTCATAGTTGTGAATGACGGCGTTTTAGAGATTATTTTTACTGGAGATATTTCTGATTTTAGTTCATACCACCACTTCTCAAAATTGAAATTTGGTTTGCTGATTTGGACTTAGATTTTTCCAGGGCACATTATATCGTAAACTGTCAGTGTCTTAATTAATAGTTATTAGAATGTTTAGTTCTGATGAAACAAATGACTAGTCTCTATCTATTTGACTGTCATACTTCAGTTGCTGTAAAATGTTTCGAGTTAAGTGTTGAAAAGTAGAGTGAGCAGTGCAGTGAGCTCATATCAAGCTTCGCAGGGTTATTTGTCGGAGACCATCCCCCACAGTATCTATTTAGGCCAGTGCGAATGAGAGGTTGGGTTGGGTTGTTTGGGGGAAGAGACCAAACTGCGAGGTCATCGGTCTCATCGGTTTAGGGAAGGACGGGGAGGGAAGTCGGCCGTGCCCTTTCAAAGGAACCATCCCGGCATTTGGCTGGAGAGATTTAGGGAAATCACGGAAAACCTAAATCAGGATGGCCGGACGCGGGAATGAGAGGTGTTTCTAACTTTTAATAAATGTTAGTAATCCTACAGATAATTTTTTAAGTGAGAAACCAAGTGCGAACACTTCAAAAACAGTTAGAGAGCTGATAAAGTAAAAGACAGGTAAAAAAGAAAGATAGGCCTGTGGAAAGAGACGGATAATTACAAGCAGTTTTCTGTAGCAGCCAAAAGTGTCTATCGTGTTCCGAGCTAACTTCCATTACGCCGAAGTTAGATTTAGGTTAGGAAGTTGTTCCTTCTGACACGTTCGGTTGGGAATACATTGCTGGCGACTGATTTTAATTTACAAAAAAGAGCGGAGAATTTAGTAGACTTATACTTGTATTACCAGCTACAAGAGCAGGTCATTTCACGAATACACAATTAAGGGCCGGCCGTGGTGGCCGTGCGTTTCTAGGCGCTTCAGTCCGGAACCAGGCCGATGCTACGGTCGCAGGTTCTCATCCTGCCTCGGGCATGGATGTGTGTGATGTCCTTAGGTTAGTTAGGTTTCATTAGTTCTAAGTTCTAGGGGACTGATGAGCTCAGATGTTAAGTCCCATAGTGCTCAGTGCCATTTGAATCATTTGAACAATAAAGGTGACATTAGGGACGTGCGAGCTTGAACGGGGCTTACTAATAGTCGTTCTTTTGCCTAATAATAAAGACGAAAGTGACAGCATTACACGAAATATCCTGCACCACACACCGTACAGTTCCCAGAATGAGATTTTCACTCTGCAGCGGAGTGTGCGCTGATATGAAACTTCCTGGCAGATTAAAATTGTGTGTCGGACCGAGACTCGAACTCCGGATCTTTGTCTTTCGCGGGCAACTGCTCTACCAACTGGGCTACCCAAGCACGATTCACGGCCCGTCCTCACAGCTTTACTTCTGCCAGAATCTCGTCGCCTACCTTCCAAACTTTACAGAAGCTCTCCTGCGAACCCTGCACAACTAGCACTCCTGAAAGAAAGGATATTGCGGAGACATGGCTTAGCCACAGCCTGGGGTATGTTTCCAGAATGAGATTTTCACTCTGCAGTGGAGTGTGCGCTGATATGAAACTTCCTGGCAGATTAAAACTGTGTGCCGAACCGAGACTCGAACTCGGGACCCGCAGGCTGTGGCTAAGCCATGTCTACGCAATATCCTTTCTTTCAGGAGTGCTCGTTGTGCAGGGTTCGCAGGAGAGCTTCTGTAAAGTTTGGAAGGTAGGAGACGAGGTACTGGCAGAAATAAAGCTGTGAAGACGGGGCGTGAGTCGTGCTCGGGTAGCTCAGTTGGTAGAGCACTTGCCCGCGAAAGGCAAAGGTCCCAAGTTGGAGTCTCGGTCCGGCACACAGTTTAAATCTGCCAGGAAGTTTGACCGTATACAGGGTGTTACAAAAAAGTACGGCCAAACTTTCAGGAAACATTCCTCACACACAAAGAAAGAAAATATGTTATGTGCACATGGTCCGAAAACGGTTACTTTCCATGTTAGAGCTGATTTTATTACTTCTCTTCAAATCACATTAATCATGGAATGGAAACACACAGCAACAGAACGTAGCAGCTTGACTTCAAACACTTTGTTACAGGAAATGTTCAAAATGTCCTCCGTTAGCGAGGATGCATGCATCCACCCTCCGTCGCATGGAATCCCTGATGCGCTGATGCAGTCCTGGAGAATGGCGTATTGTATCACAGCCGTCCACAATACGAGCACGAAGAGTCTCTACATTTGGTACCGGGGTTGCGTAGACAAGAGCTTTCAAATGCCCCTATAAATGAACGTCAAGAGCGTTGACGTCAGGAGAGCGTGGAGGCCACGGAATTGGTCCGCCTCTACCAATCCATCGGTCACCGAATCTGTTGTTGAGAAGCGTACGAACACTTCGACTGAAATGTGCAGGAGCTCCATCGTGCATGAACCACATGTTGTGTCGTACTTGTAAAGGCACATGTTCTAGCAGCAAAGGTAGAGTATCCCGTATGAAATCATGATAACATGCTCCATTGAGCGTAGGTGGAAGAACATGGGGCCCAATCAAGACATCACCAACAATGCCTGCCCAAATGTTCAAAGAAAATCTGTGTTGATGACGTGATTGCACAATTGCGTGGGGATTCTCGTCAGCCCACACATGTTGATTGTGAAAATTTACAATTTGATCAGGTTGGAATGAAGCCTCATCCGTAAAGAGAACATTTGCACTGAAATGAGGATTGACACATTATTGGATGAACCATTCGCAGAAGTGTAACCGTGGAGGCCAATCAGCTGTTGATAGTGCCTGCACACGCTGTACATGGTACGGAAACAACTGGTTCTCCCGTAGCACTCTCCATACAGTGACGGGGTCAACGTTACCTTGTGCAGCAGCAAGTTCTCTGACGCTGACATTAGGGTTACCGTCAACTGCACGAAGAATTGCCTCGTCCACTATAGGTGTCCTCGTCATTCTAGGTCTTCCCCAGTCGCGAGTCATAGGATGAAATGTTCCGCGCTGCCTAAGACGCCGATCAAGACCTTCGTTCTGGAAATCTGTCTCGATACAAACGTACCGCGCCACGGCTATTGCGCCGTGCTAATCCATACATCAAATGGGCATCTGCCAACTCCGCATTTGTAAACATTGTACTGACTGCAAAACCACGTTCGTGATGAACACTAACCTGTTGATGCTACATACTGATGTGCTTGATGCTAGTCCTGTAGAGCAATGAGTCGCATGTCAACAAAAGCACCGAAGTCAACATTACCCTCCTTCAATTGGGCCAACTGGCGGTGAATCGAGGAAGTACAGTAGATACTGACGAAATTAAAATGAGCTCTAACATGGAAATTAAGCGTTTCCGGACACATGTCCACATAACATCTTTTCTTTACTTGTGTGTGAGGAATGTTTCCTGAAAGTTTGGCCGTACCTTTTTGTAGCACCCTGTAGTTGTTTGCGGGGTACAGATGTACGAGTAGAGGTAGAACTTCATGGGAGGCGGCGTCGTGTTCCAAGCAGAGATGTCGTCGTGAGAGCGTGTTTTCGGCGTCTGCCGTGTAAGCGGCGGGACCACCCAGCGGGGGCAGGGGCGGCCGCTCGGGGAAGCGAGGCGACGCACACGGCTCCAGCGGAGCACGGCCGTCACTGCCAGTGTGCCGGCGCTGCCGAGCGTGAGGTAAACACTGTGCTGGCGCCGCCGCTGCCACTGTGTGCTCCGACGGCGCCTGCCGAAGCCGCCGGCCCAGCCCTGGAAGCCGTACCGCTGTCCAGGGTAGCTGTTTAAGTTAAGGGGGGGGGGGGGCTATATAGAAGGACTAAATGTGTAGTCACCAAACTGTCACGTAAACAAGTGTTCATAACACATTAATATTGCATTGTAAGAGAAATTTAGAAATAGAGGACACACACAAATTGCTACTTAAAATAATCTAATATACAGGGCGACAATTCTTGAACTATATGAAAAAAAAAAAACGTAAATTAGTTACAAATTACGGTGCTCACACACTTTATTTAGCATGTTAACGTCACTACAGGTATTCGGATTTAGGTTATGACATGTTCGATATGTCTGCCATTATTGACGATGATGTGTCGCAGACGAATAGCGAAATTCTGCATGACCCACTGAAGAGTCGGAGCACCAATACTGTCGATGACCTCCTGAATGGCTGTTTTCAGCTCAGCAATGGGTTTGGAGTTATTGCTGTACACCTTGTATTTAACAAAGCATCGCAAAAAAAGAGTCGCTTGGGTTCAGATTAGGAGAATATGGCTTCCACAAAAGGCCCATGCCTAGCCTCTGGGTACCCCAGAGCCAGAATGCGGTCCCCCAAGTGCTCCTGCAGGACACCAAACAGTCTCCTCCTTCGATGGTGTCAAGCTCCGTCTTGCATGAACCACATGTTGCCGAAATCAAGATCATTTTGGATAATGAGGATGAAATAATCTTCCAGAACCTACATGTATCATTCCGTAGTCACATGCCATCAAGGAATATCGCACCGATTATTCCGTAACTGGACATTGCACACGATACACTCATCCTTTGAGGGTGAAGAGACTTCTCGGTCGCGAAATGCGTATCCTCAGTCCTCCAGATGCGTCAGTTTTGCTTATTGACGAACCCATCGAAATGAAAGTCATCTTCGTTGCTAAACCAGACCATATTCACATCAAATTCCTGTTCGTCACTTCTGTGAACAATAGTCCCTGGGGCTTAATGGCCGATGGGTTTGAATATTGTATGGGAAGAGATGCAGGTCTTCAACAACTTTTTGTCCCAGTGTCTCCTGGTTCATTCCCACCTGTTGTGCAGCTCGTTTGATCGATTTCTTGGAGCTGTTTTGAAACATACCGTGTCTCTTCTCGATGTTCTCAGGTGTTTTCACCCTTTTTGGACGATCGACATTGCCAACACTGTCATCACGAACACTACCCGTCCTCTCAAACTTGCGAATCAAATTCTTGATTGCTAGCGCACTTCTAGCGGTTGTCTTCAGCTGGAACTCGGTCGCAATCTCCTTTTTGCCACAGTTGGCCTGTTTGTGCTCGCATAGTAAGTGTTCACAAGCGCTATACGCTCAGGCACCCTGTACCGTGATATTTTCACGTGGGAATGGCCGATAACAACAAGCCGCGTGCTCGTGCGCTTACTAATTCCCATCATACCCCGCAGCCAAGCATGCAGTTTGAACGTCGTAGCGCAAACAGTTGAGAAGTTATGACGATTTTATTTCATACGGTTCAGTAATTGCCACCCTGTAGACGTAGAATCACGTCATCGGAGAGCGGGAGGTTCGAAGTACTGCTCGAGGCAGTCGCCCTCGGATGGCGAGTACCAGTAGATCGAGCGGGGGCTGCGCGGGTGCGGGAGGTTCAGTGTCTTTCTGAGGCATCCCTACTGGACAGCATTGATAATGGTGTTCTAAAAACATAAAGTCTCTCCTATCTTCCTAATTTTTTCAACTTCTTAATACATAAATTGTTAATTTCAAGTATTTCCGTTTCCTAACTACTTTTAAGTTTAAAAATATTTAAAGCTGCAAAATTTTTAAATTTTGTTAGAATAAGAAGAAACGAAATAAGCTTCATATCCTGCACGTGTACAATTTAATACTGTGAATACCTATCTTAGTAACTAGATGGCAGGTCATTTGTAAATGGCAGCAAGTAAAATAAAATAAATACGTAGAACCAAACTACAGTCGCCCTCATTAATGTACGGCCACTTCACTATTTCCACTAATTTGTGTTCCATTTTCCCTTGATACATGTAAATTGTGACGTACACTTCTTCTTCCTTTGCATGTGCCTTTGACCCGCATCGGCGCAGGATCAGCGTGGTTGTTAACTGATGTATCATGGCTACTTTAAGGTGTGGCCATCTCGTTACCGCCGGGAACGAATTCGTGTACCCCAACTGTGTTTGTTTAGGCAAAGAGAGTGGATATTTTATAAATGTCAGCGAATCGTGTGATTGAAGCAGTACTTGAGTACCAGGCCGGTCGGTATTCACCTGCTGAGTCGTGGGAAACCGCCTGAACGTCACACCCTGGCTGATCGTCGTCGTCAATCCGCCGGCCGGATTCGATCCTAGGCTGGCACACCTCCCCCTCCCATATGCGGCGCCATAACACGCACAGCTATCCGAGTGGGTAAAGTATTGCGACATACAGCGATGAACAAAAACGTTATTATGACTCCTCCCCAGAGCGAGACTGAATGGCGTTTGGTAGTGTTAGGAGCACGTGGTGCGGCAAAGAAAGTATTTAATAGCTAAAAACATTCAATAGCCTAAAACGCATAAATGTTTCTTTATTTAAGACAACCGGTTTCGACAGACTTTGCTGTCATTTTCCGGTCTTTCCGTTATGAAACGTGTTCGTTTTACGTTGGACCTACCGCCAAGTTATCATGTGGATAAAAATCAGCACATTTGATAAACTTGAGAACTTGATGGTAGATACAATGTAAATGGACACATTTCATAAGAAAAAAGAATTCAAGACCTGAAGATGACAGCAAAATATGTCGAAACTGATTGTTTTGAACAAAGAAATGTTTATGCGAAATACGTTGTTGAATGTTCTTGGCAAGTAAATAGATCGCTCCTTTGGTCTTCTCAAAATGAGAAAATTCAATCCGGAACTATTTAAGCGGAACATCTATGAATCGGCCTGTGAACAGGGAAAACAGCTAAGTGATTTTGACAAAGAGCGAAGTATTATGGCCCGGAGTCTGTAAACTAGAATGTTGGGAACGGCAAAGCTGGTCGCCTACTATCGTGAGCATCTATGGAAAATGGTTAAAGGACGGTAAAGCCTCGAGGAGGCGACAATTTGTTGCAAGACCACGTCTCATCACATAACGTGGAGGCTGGACGCTTGCCCGCGCTCTAAAGCAGGATAGGCACCGATCTGTGGTAGATTTGGCGACACAGGACCCCAAAGGTCGGTACAGTTCATGCTAAAGTATTGCAGAAATGGTGTATGAACTTGAACGGGAATCCTTGGAAGAAAGGTCATGCAGTTATCATGAAAACCTATTGCGGAAATTTAGAGAACTTGCACTCGAAGATTAGTGTGCGACATTTATGCTCCAATCAGCGTATATACCTCCTAAGGTACATGACAATAAGATCAGGGCGCGTGCAGAGGCGTATAAGCAGTAATTCGTGCCTCGCTTAAAACGCGAAAGTATAGATAGTATTGTTAAGACGTAGGTGTACCCTCCGCCACACGTTGTACAGTGGCTTTTGGTGTGTATGTGTAGATGTAGACCTATCTCTTGAAAAGATGCAGAGTAGCGATAGAAGCCTGAATCTGGACGGGAGCACTGGGTTTTGCACCTGTGCCATCAGGAATTAGGGGCTGCACTAAGGACACCGTTACCTCTCTCGAACCTCCTGAAGTGGAGAATAAACGACATGCACTTGAGTTTTATAGGTAAAAGTACACGGAACGGAATAAGCTGGGAACAGAAAAACGGCTTTCCTGTAGGCAGCATCTCTTTCACTATAATATGGTTCCGAGTTATTTACGAAACATTACATTTGAATATTCTGCAACAACATGATAAATTTATCGCACGTGTGTTACCTAGTCATCAATCAATGAAACTGCGTTGGGAAGATAAATAAGGGACCTACGCCAAGAGAAAATGCAATGTCATTCTCCTCTGCCAGTAGGCTTTGTGTGAGATCAGCGCGAATATGAATTTTCTTTGCGGCGGAAGAAACGATCAAAACTCTCACCCTAAATAAGGTCTACGTGCTTCCACAAGAAACGAGAGGAAGGAAATAACTGTCTCCTCGTTGCGTGGGAACTAGTACCCCCGTACGTGCCCCGATCAACGCATGACGCACCTATCAGGAACCACCCTCACATCAAAAACATCTCTTAATACATAAATTAATTGAAGGTATGTTCTACATGATGTTACCTGTGTGAAAAAGGTGCAGTATATTGTTCACATATCTGTCACTTTTTATTCATCACTCTTCTAAATACTTTGATTCGGCCGGGATCGAATTTCTATCGAGGGCCAACATCTTCACCTCAGAGTAGCTCTTGCACTCTACGCCCTCAATTATCTTTGGGATGTATTCCAATCTCTATCTTCCTGTACAGTTTTTGCCCTGTACATCTCTCTCTAGTACCTTGGAAGCTAATCCCTGATATCTTGAAGGATGTCCTATCACCCTGCTCTTCTTTTTGTCAGTGTTTTCCATATATTCCTCTCCTCACCGAATCTGCGGAGAACCTCCTCATTCCTTATCTTATCAGACCACATAATTTTGAACATCTTTCTATCGTATCATACCTCTAACGTTCCGAATCTCTGCATTGCTAGTGTTTCAACACTTCATAATTCACTACGATACAGTGCTATGGTACAAAAGTACGTTCTCACAGAAATTCCTTCCGTAAATTAAGGCTGATGTTCGATGCTACTATACTTATTTTGGCCCGTAATGGCGCCTTTGCCGTTGCTCATCTGCTTTTTATGTCCACCTTGCTCTTTCCGTCAGGTGTTAGTTTGTTTCCATGGTAGCAGAATGCCTTCGTCTGTTTCAGAATTCCCAACCGTGACGTTAAGTTTCTCGCTGTTATCATTTCTGCTACTTCTGATAACTTTCATCTTTCTTCAGTTTACTCTCAATACATAGTGTGTATCATTAGGCTGTTCAGTTTATTCAACACTTCCTGTAGTTCCTCTGAACATTCATTCAATGTATCAGTGTCATCAGCGGATCTTATCACTGATATCATTTCACTCCCAGTTCTACTCGTAAATCCCCCATTTATTTCCGTGATTGCTTCTTTGATATAATAGATTTATAGATTTACGCGAAATATTGCACACTTTGGTGACATCCTTTTCAGTCGAAGCACTTCGTTCTTGGTCTTCCAGTCTCTTTGCAGCCTCTTTCCAAAATTTCCAGTGTCATGCACCATTTTACGAGGCTAAATACTTCTTCTTGGTCGACATGTTCACTAAACGTGTCTCCATTTTTCTTGCATCCATTATGAGTACGAACGCCAGAGTTGCCTGTCTGCTGTTTTTACGTTGCCGAAAGCCAAGCTGCTCGTAATTTAACAGATCCTCACTTTTGTTTTCCATTCTTCTGTAAATATGTATTGTTAGCAGCTTGGATGCGTGAGCTATTAAGCTTTTTTGTGCGGCGGTTCTCGCACTTATCTGCCCTTGCTGTCTTTCGGACTGTGAAGATTATATTTGTCCTAAAGTCAGTTAAAATGGTTCAAATGGCTCTAAGCACGATGGAACTTAATATCTGAGGTCATCGGTCCCCTGGACTTAGAACTATACTACTGGCTATTAAAATTGCTACACCACGAATATGACGTGCTACAGACGCGAAATTTAACCGAAAGGAAGAAGTTGCTGTGATACGGAAATGGTTAGCTTTTCAGAGCATTCACACAAAGTTGGCGCCGGTGGCGACACCTACAAGATGCTGACATGAGGGAAGTTCCCAACTCATACACAAACAGCAGTTGACCGGCGTTGCCTGGTGAAACATTGTTGTGATGCCTCGTGTAAGGAGGAGAAATGAGTACCGTCACGTTTCCAACTTTGATAAAGGCTGGATTGTAGCCTATGGCGATTGCGGTTTATCGTATCGCGACACTGCTGCTCGCGTTGGTCGAGATCCAATGACTGTTAACAGAATATGGAATCGGTGGGTTCAGGGGGGTAATACGGAACGCCGTGCTGGATCGCAACGGCCTCGTTTCACTAGCAGTCGAGATGACAGCCATCTTATCCGCATGGCTGTAACGGATCGTGCAGCCGCGTCTCGATCCCTGAGTCAATAGCTGGGGACGATTGCTAGACAACAACCATCTGCACGAACAGTTCAAAATGGTTCAAATGGCTCTGAGCACTATGGGACTTAACTACTGAGGTCATCAGTCCCCTAGAACTTAGAACTACTTAAACGTAACTAACCTAAGGACATCACAAACATCCATGCCCGAGGCAGGATTCGAACCTGCGACCGTAGCGGTCGCGCGATTCCAGGCTGTAGCGCCTAGAACCGCTCGGCCACTACGGCCGGCCGCACGAACAGTTCGACGACGTTTGCAGCAGCATCGACTATCAGCTCGGAGACCATGGCTGCGGTTACCCTTGACACTGCATCACAGACAGGAGCGCCTGCGATGGTGTACTCAACGACGAACCTGGGTGCACGAATGGCAAAACGTCATTTTTTTCGGATGAATCCAGGTTCTGTTTACAGCATCATGATGGTCGTATCCGTGTTTGGCGGCATCGCGTTGAACGCACATTGGAAGCGTGTATTCGTCATCGCCATACTGGCGTATCACCCAGCGTGATGTTTTATGAGGGGCCATTCGTCCCACGTCTCTGTCACCTCTTGTTCGCATTGACTGCACTTTGAACAGTGGACGTTACATTTCAGATTTGTTACGACCCGTGGCTCTACCCTTCATTCGATCGCTGCGAAACCCTACATTTCAGCAGGATAATGCACGACCGCATGTTGCAGGTCCTGTACGGGTCTTTCTGGATACAGTAAATGTTCGACTGCTGCCCTGGCCAGCACATTCTCCAGATCTCTCATCAATTGAAAACGCCTGGTCAATGGTGGCCGAGCAACTGGCTCGTCACAATCTGCTAGTCACTACTCTTGATGAACTATAGTATCGTGTTGAAGCTGCATGGTCAGCTGTACCTGTACACGCCATCCAAGCTCTGTTTGACCCAATGCCCAGGCGTATCAAGTCCGTTATTACTGCCAGAGGTGGTTGTTACGGGTACTGATCTCTCAGGATCTGTGCAGCCAAATTGCGTGAAAATGTAATCACATGTCAGTTCTAGTATAATATATTTGTCCAATGAATACCCGTTTATCATTTCCATTTCTTGTTGGTGTAGCAATTTTAATGGCCAGTAGTGTAGTTAAACCTAACTAACTTAACGCCATCACACACATCCATGCCCGAGGCAGGATTCGAAACTGCGACCGTAGCAGCAGCGCTGTTCCGGACTGAAGCGCGTAGAACCGCTGGGCCATAGCGGCCGGCGAAAGTCAGTTAATGACTACTCGCGGTAAGTAAAAATACGTGAAATATAGAGCAAAGGTATGGATTATGCGTGTACTAGTAGTTTGTCCCACCACCGGGAATTAAACTGGTTACCTCGAACCCCATTATGCAGTGTCAGTGACCTCCTCTACGGAATATGGTCAGAAACCTGTCCGGAAAAGCGGTGTTTGTGAGGATCGTGTAGAATGCGAACAAAAGGTTATGAAATGTGGAATCCAGAAGCGGCTCGAGAATGGATCTTGGAGGGCCTTTCCGCGTGGGATCGCAGTGCGCCTTTGACGCGCCGGCCGACCTCCGGGCCCCCCGTGTTTGCGCGCTGCCCGACGCGGGCGCCGGCGCCGCGTCCCGTCTCTCCTCTGCCCTTCTCTTTCCCAGGCTACCCACCCCTGCACCCTCCCTGACCCTGTGTGGTCGCTGTCAGCGACCTCAGACGCCGGCCCTGCTGGATTGGGTCAGACAGCCGCTTTGGCGGTAAGTTGTCCGTGCGGTGGACAGCGCTGGAAGGGAGCGGGTGGTCCCCGCGCGCTCACAGGTGGACGCCTAATCGCGGCCCCAGGCGGAAGCAAATTTTCCGCCAGTCTGAGTCCTGTGCCGCTGTGTAACTGACCCTCGCAACACAGATGCAACGGCGAGGTGCATTGTTGAGAAATCCGTCTTAGTTTAGTCAAGTAGACTACCATGTTCAGAATAATGTATTACAGATGGTCCGCTTCCTTGCCAAAATACGCTTTTATTTATTTATTCTTTCTTCAGTTCCCATATTTCATCACAGTTGTGTGACATCTTTAGTGGTTTTATTCTTTAATTTTTTCTGATATGTATACATACAAATTTTATGTGGGTTGGTTAGTTATTTAGTTAGTTACATGTTCCGTAGATAATGTGAACTATTATTTGGTCGAAATGTATGGGAATTAGTCAGTTTATAGGTATACATGATTAATGTAACATTAATAAAGACATTAATTTTCTACTGCTACTAATTAAGAAGTAGTCCTTTTTTATTTGTAGACTAATAAAATTGGAACTGGACAAATGAAGCTTAAATTTTTGTTGCTGAATATTGAATTCCTTTCTCAACCACTGACAGCTTTAATAACATCTACATCTACATCTACGTGATTACCCTGCTATTTACAATAAAGTTTCTGGCGGAGGGTTCAATGAACCACCTTCAAGCTGTCTCTCTACCGTTCCACTCTCGACCGGCAAGTGGGAAAAACGAGCACTGAAATTTTTCTGTGCGAGCCCTGATTTCTCTTATTTTATCGTGATGATCATT
This sequence comes from Schistocerca nitens, assembly GCF_023898315.1. Classification (NCBI taxonomy): domain Eukaryota; kingdom Metazoa; phylum Arthropoda; class Insecta; order Orthoptera; family Acrididae; genus Schistocerca; species Schistocerca nitens. The sequence continues at coordinate 572,043,286 of NC_064621.1, read as the reverse complement.
TCTCCCTATGTAGGTGGGTGCCAACAGAATGTTTTCGCAATCGGAGGACAAAACTAGTGATTGAAATTTCATGAGAAGATCCCGTTGCAGCGAAAAACGCCTTTGTTTTAATGATTGCCACTCCAATTCACGTATCATGTCTATGACACTATCTCCCCTATTTCGCGATAATACAAAACGTGCACCCCTTCTCTGTAGTGTTTCGATGTCATCCGTCATCCCAACTGATGCGGATCCCACGCCGCACAGCAGTACTCCAGAATAGGGCAGACAAGTGTAGTGTAAGCAGTCTCTTTGGTAGACCTGTTGCACCTGCTAAGTGTTCTGCCAATGAATCGCAGTCTTTGGTTTGCTCTACCCACAAAATTATCTATGTGATCGTATAAGAAAGGTTATTTTTTCGTCTAATGTTGTAGATAGGGCTATCACTATGCATCTAAAATTCTGATGGATAATTTACGACGCATTTCTTTAGCGAATGCATGTACTCTGGTGGTGCTGTTAAAACTGGTGCTGCTGTTAAAATGCCCCTCTCCTTGAAGAGGTACCTAGACCTACATTACGTTGGCGGGTGAACGCTATTGTCTTCTCTGCTCACTTTTGTGTAATAAATACTTTATTTCTAAGTGATGACTTACTCCAGAAATGTATCCCATAAGGAATATGTTGATATAAAATTTTTTGTTGTTTAGAATACAAATGTAACACACACTTCTTTTAACATTACGTGTGCCCTGATGCTGCCAACAGAAATCAGCCCCAAGTCTGTATCAATACAGCATGTCATCTGCAACACAGTAATGTCATGTCAAGGGCAAAGTCTGTACTGGATCTGTGTTTAAAATGTACTGTCTAAACTACGTATTCCTGTTAAATCGTGGCGTATGCTCCTCTTTGATCTTCACCATTGCTGCAGTTGATCTGTCAACTACAGGGAGGACTAACACTAAACTAAATTCCGCCCGAACAGGCCATGAAGACCCAACAGTACCGACCGGCCGCCGTGTCATCCTCAGCCCTCAGGCGTCACTGGATGCGGATACGGATGTGGTCAGCACACCGCTCTCCCGGCCGTATGTCAGTTTACGAGACTGGACTTAGTCAAGTAGCTCCTCAGTTTGTCTCACAACTGCTGAGCGCATCCCGCTTACCAACAGCGCTCGGCAGGCCGGATGGTCACCCATCCAAGTGCTAGCCCAGCCCGGCAGCGCTTTACGTCCGTGATCTGATGGGAACCGGTGATACCAACGCGGCAAGGCCGTTGGCACAGGGAGGACTAACACGATCAAAACACCGAACGTTGCAGGCATATGTTATGCAAGCGTTCATCCCTAGCTCTAGTCGTCTGGAGTTATCACTATTTGCGCGCGGTTGAATTGCATAACAGCAGTAAAGACAGGACTATGTTTTGTTTGATCTGAGGGGAAAATAATTTTCTGAATTTTTGGATTGGGCAGCGGCAGGAGAAAAATTTCCTGAATGCTGCAACGGTTTGTCAAGGTATTCTCAGTTTAGATGCTAATCCAAGGTTACGCCGATGTCTTTCACAGCTTTTTGGAACAGTACCTGGTAACTGGTTACCGTTGAAATATTGACGAAAAAGTTTCATGAAAACATCTGTTTGTTAACTTCAGTATGATAAAAACATGGTCTATGGCTTCTTATGGTTTGCCGGCCGTGGTGGCCGAGCGGTTCTAGGCGCTCCAGTCCGGAACCGCGCTGCTGCTACGGTCGCAGGTTCGAATCCTGCGGCGGGCATGGATGTGGGTGATGCCCTCAGGTTGCAGTAGTTCTAAGTCTAGGGGACTGATGACCTCAGATGTTGAGTCCCACAGTGCTCAGAGCCATTTTTTTTTCTTATGGTTTAGTCAATGAGCCAGGTCTTGTGCCAGACATGATACTGAACAAAGATAGTCATTCAAACCCGATACGACCGAATGAAGTCAGCATTTAAGTGTTAGTTACAAAAGTGAAGCACAGATGAAATATCATCGACCTACAGCGAGAAAAGCAATGGATTAAGGAAGGAGCCCTGGCGGACTCCAGAGAGCAATTTGTCCGTGATGAGTACTACCATCCCCAGATCTTCAGATGACTGACATTTGTTTTTGGGGTATCTGTACATTTTTTTTGTAGCTGTAAAATTACAGTATTGCACATTTTAAGAAAAACAGCCTTTTCGTTTTAATTAGAAATGTACGGAAATCAACAGTATCAAAGTTTGCTGATATCAGGCATAGCTAAGATGGTCGCTTCACATCCGACCACGACAGTTAAGACGTCGTCAGTCAATTTGATCAGCGCAACTGCTGTGCTATGGTGTTTTCGGAAGTTGATTGACGGTTATCACAAACAACGCACTCCAAGACTTTAGGTACTGCACGTATTTGCTGATCGGCCTGCAGTGGCCTGATGAGTAGCATTCAAAGGTTTGTTTCAATCTAAGATTTGCTTCTACTCAATAATATATCTACCATTAACAAGAGGGAGCTTGAAGATGTCCGTGAGGACTGGGGTAAAACAATCAATTACTTCTTTAATTATAACTGTGCTCACTCCGACATCACGTTCTGTCCCAGGAAAGATTCGCATGCAATTGTAGAAATACAATACGTTTTAAGAAAAACGCTTCTAAGGAGAACGTGATGTGATGTCGCTGATACTTTATCGCAACTTGAGAACTGACTTATGAAGAGTAAAAGTCGTTTAGGTCGTCTGCAGAGGCTTGAAAAACAGGATAAAATTTAATAATAATAATAATAATAAAAAGGAAAACACTTCCCATTTCTCTGCAAAATTATATGCATTTGGTCACGAGCCGGCTTTCGGCGTGTCAGGCAATCTTGAAGCGCCAACTGAATGTAGAAAACACAGATAAAAATGATGTGCGACTTACACAAATATTATTTGCACAGAAAAAACAAAAGTGACAAAATCTTTACACAGGTAAACATTACAGTGATTACATTGATTAAAAAAGGAATAAACAAAGTTTTTATGTGAAGATACATTTAACTAATATTGATAAAGAAGAAGAACTTACATTCTGAATCTAGAATTTGTAACGAAAACTCAATTTAACAATGGGGAAAATTGATATGGATTCAGTGTAGATCACATGACTGGTTTTCTGCTAAAATATGATCAGCAAAAGTCGAATCTTTCTTCTCCAGTCGCCAGCTTCTCTCACGTTCACGTAGTGTAATTGCCACAGCTCTGCCTGACCGGCCAATATACACTTTTCCACATTGCTTGTAAGTGATTTTATATACACTTCAAAAATGGTTCAAATGGCTCTGAGCACTATGGGACTCAACATCTTAGGTCATAAGTCCCCTAGAACTTAGAACTACTTATACCTAACTAACCTAAGGACATCACACACACCCATGCCCGAGGCAGGATTCGAACCTGCGACCGTAGCATTATATACACTACTCTGTGGCAAGAGTTGCAATTTGTTTTAATATCAAGTAAAAATTTTGATATCTTATTGGTATTATAAAATGCAGCTTTGTAATTAAGAGACCTTCACTTCTTTTGCAAGATTATCTGAAATGTTACCAATATGAGGAATTGTAATGTTTTCCTATGTAAACTCTTTGTCATTTTTCTTTCTTCTGTACAAATAATATCTGTTTAAGTCGCACATCGTGTTTATCAGCTCCGGCGACATTTAGTTGTCACCTCAAGATGGCCGGAGAAGCCTAAAGCCGTTTCGTGAGCACATAAGCATAATTTTGCAGAACATCAGGAAGTGTTTTTCTTTTTAATATTATCACCATGTTATGCCAAGCACCGACGGAAATTTCAGTTAATATGATTATCATTATAGGATTACTTAATGCAAAGATCATTCAATAACAACATTTTTCTAGTCCTGTAGTTGCTGCTAAGTCTCCCTACTCAGGACATCCTTCACGGGTACACCGCGGAGCTCCGTTCCTTCGTTGGTGTGCTCTTCTCGAGAGCGTCCTCGCCTGCCGCGTTTACGTCTGAAATGTGTGTGAATTCCTAGGGGACTAAACTGCTGAGGTCATTGGTCCCTAAACTTACACACTACTTAAACTAACTTATGCTAAGGACAGCACACGCACCCATGCCCGAGGGAGGACTCGAACCTCCGGCGCAAGTGGTTTCCATTTAAAAATTTTCCCTTGCCGCCGATGATATGCTTTTGTCAGCAAATGCCCATACCAGTTTCATGATATTCCGTCTATTCTAACGCTGTTTCATTTGTCTTCATTCTTCCTCTTCCTTCATCATAAATTTTATATCGACTGTTGATATACTAGGGTTCCTTCGAAGTAATCCATTTCCATAGCTATGTCTTGTTTTTAGGCTAGTGTTTTAAATCCATAGTTCTGATCCATAGCGTTGCTACAGATTCAACCATTGGTCTACCCTCTCTTTTTATTCTTGTCGTTATGCTATTATGAATCTTCTTGTCCGACTAAAAAGAATTAACACACCCAATTACTTTCCTACTTTGTTATATTCTGTATTTTACTCTTGACAGGGTGTTTAAAAAAGAATCACCTGATTTCTAAATTCCTTATTTATTGGTGAAAACATACTGTTAACATTGAATGTATCAGGTTTTACAGTAGTTATGGCGGCTGTTATTCTGTTCTTCACTTCTCCTATGTCTCTAGGCAAAGGGCAGATGAGCACAATTTTCTTCACATATCGCCACAAGAAAAAATCGCGTGGGGTTACCTCTGGCGATCTTGGAGGCCAAGAACGCAGGGCAGTGTCTCGGGATCCCATGCGCTCTATCCAGCCTTGAGGTAGAGCGTTATTGGGAAACTGACGTATGTTGTTGTGTCAGTGTGGAGGAGCTCCATCTTTCTGGTAAATGAAGTCGTTGGAGTACCCCTGAAGGTGTGAGAAAAATAAGTTCTACAGCATCTGAAGATAGCTCATTCCAGTCAATGTGTTTTCCTCAAAAAAGTAGGGACCATAAACTTTTTCACGAAAAATGTCACAAAAAATGTTCGTTTCAGGCGAGTCTCTTTCGTGCTCAATAATGTCATGAGAGTTCGTGTCCGCATATGCACACGTTGTGTCGATTTAATTTACCGCTAGCATAAATGTTCCTCAATCTTTGGAAATTAAATGTGGTAAAAATGTGTCGTCTTCCATGTCCTCTAGCAGAGTATTGCTATAGTCAACCCGTTTCCTTTTATCACCAACCCGATAAGCTTGCAGCAATTGTCGTCTACATCTACGTCTACATCTACATGGTTACTCTGCAATTCACACTTAAGTGCCTGGCAAAGGGTTCATCGAACCATTTTCATACTACTTCTCTACCATTCCACTCTCGAATGGCGCGTGGGAAAAAGGAACACCTAAATCTTTCCGTTCGAGCTCTGATTTCTCTTATTTTATGATGATGATCATTTCTCCCTACGTAGGTGGGTGTCAACAAAATATTCGGAAGAGAAAGTTGGTGATTGAAATTTCGTAAATAGATCTCACCGCAAAGAAAACCGCCTTTGTTTCAGTGACTGCCACCCCAACTCGCTTAAAATATGACTGACACTCTCACCTCTATTTCGCGATAGCACGAAACGAGCTGCCCTTCTTTGCACTTTTTCGATGTCCTCCGTCAAACCTACCTAGTAAGGACCCCACACTGCTCACCAATATTCCAGCAGAGGACGGACAAGTGTAATGTAGGCTGTCTCTTTAGTGGGTTTGTCGCATCTTCTAAGTATTCCGCCAACAAAGGGCAGTCTTTGTTTCGCCTTCTCCACAATATTGTCTATGTGGTGTTTTCAATTTAAGTTGCTCGTAATTGTAATTCCTAGATGTGGTTTATTGACCAGGCGACGTCGTAACACTCTCCAGAGAGTCGTATGAGGCATTGCCAGTTCTCTGCTTGGGCTCCGCTCAAACATTTGCCGAATCCTTTCTGCCGTGTCATCAGAAGTGTGAGGTCGATCTGGACTATTACCTCAGCATAAGCATCCTATCTCTTCAAATTGGCAATGTCAACGACGAATGTTTCTGGGCGCAGGCTGATCACTGTCAAAATGCCAACGAAAAGCAGGCTGGAACGAAATCACTGACTCACTCTTTACAAATTGCAGCGTATAAAGCGCCTTCTGCTGAGCGGATGCCATCTTACTTCTAACTGACTGCAAAGTGCAAACTGAGAAGACGCATCGACCGACATCTAAGGGCGGTTTTATGAAATTCTCGGCCACACACATTCAAAGAACACACATTTACTACCCGGTACGTCCTATGTTTCGTAATTATTATCGTCAAAAATGAGGTCATTCTTTTTGGAACACTTCACTTGTGTCAATATATGCCCAAAGATATTTATACCTGTCTTACATCTAGTCAGCCTTTGGTGTGTAGTTCAAACCTGGTGTCACTATTCACTACCAGACATTCGGTTTTTGTTAGACTCATCTGTAGTTCCCATTTGCCGTATTCCTCAAATAAAGTCGTGTCATGACGTCAAAACCGTATTCATCGTGTGCTACAACAGCTTCACCAAGGAAACTTAACGAAAACACGTGCACATCATTAACAATGATCCCCTTTCCTCCACAGCTGTTCTTTCATCTTTGGAGAGGCACTTCTACTTATAAATTGAACAAGGTGGGTAACACATTGTAACCTTGTGTCAGTCCTTGCATATAATTAATAGCATCTAATAATTTTGACCTTCTTCAGATATGTACTTTATAATCTCTGGAAATTTCAATAACAGCTTGTAAAAGACAGTCACCCATATCTGCACCTTTCATAGCTTCCCACAGTTTTGCTCTGGCAACCGTTTCATAACAAAAAAATGGTTCAAATGGCTCTGAGCACTATGCGACTTAACTTCTGAGGTCATCATCGCCTAGAACTAGTTAAACCTAACTAACCTAAGGACATCACACACATCCATGCCCGAGGCAGGATTCGAACCTGCGACCGTAGCGGTCGCTCGGTTCCAGACTGTAGCGCCTAGAACCGCACGGCCACTTCGACCGGCTGTTTCCTAATATTTTACAAAGTCTACAACGCAGTGTGTAACTTCTTCCCTACTGCTATAAATTTTTCCGTTAGTTGTTGTAAAATGATTTCTTATATGCACAGGATCTGTTCTATCTGAATCCAGTCTGATCTTCCCCAATATGGTGACCAACATTCAGCCTTATTTTATCACACGTAAGTTTGCCAAACTAGCAGCTCAACGTGCAGTTTACGATAACGTATCGCAGCTTTTCTGCACAAATCTGCGGATTTCGAAACGCAGCGTACAACAGATCGGGCATACCTGACTTTGGCGTTGTGCACGTTTTGCTTAGCTTCGATCCGCATCTTCGCCTGTGCACTTCATATAATTCAGGTGCAGGTCTTAGCTTGAACCTTCTGGGTGAAGAGCCTCGATTATTTATTATCTGGCGAAGTTCTGCAGTTAGCCACGGAGCAGGAGCTCAACTGACTTTGACAGGTCATGTGGGGACAGGTTTTTCAGACAATACAGTAAATCTACACTCCTGGAAATTGAAATAAGAACACCGTGAATTCATTGTCCCAGGAAGGGGAAACTTTATTGACACATTCCTGGGGTCAGATACATCACATGATCACATTGACAGAACCACAGGCACATAGACACAGGCAACAGAGCATGCACAATGTCGGCACTAGTACAGTGTATATCCACCTTTCGCAGCAATGCAGGCTGCTATTCTCCCATGGAGACGATCGTAGAGATGCTGGATGTAGTCCTGTGGAACGGCTTTCCATGCCATTTCCACCTGGCGCCTCAGTTGGACCAGCGCTCGTGCTGGACGTGCAGACCGCGTGAGACGACGCTTCATCCAGTCCCAAACATGCTCAATGGGGGACAGATCCGGAGATCTTGCTGGCCAGGGTAGTTGACTTACACCTTCTAGAGCACGTTGGGTGGCACGGGATACATGCGGACGTGCATTGTCCTGTTGGAACAGCAAGTTCCCTTGCCGGTCTAGGAATGGTAGAACGATGGGTTCGATGACGGTTTGGATGTACCGTGCACTATTCAGTGTCCCCTCGACGATCACCAGTGGTGTACGGCCAGTGTAGGAGATCGCTCCCCACACCATGATGCCGGGTGTTGGCCCTGTGTGCCTCGGTCGTATGCAGTCCTGATTGTGGCGCTCACCTGCACGGCGCCAAACACACATACGACCATCATTGGCACCAAGGCAGAAGCGACTCTCATCGCTGAAGACGACACGTCTCCATTCGTCCCTCCATTCACGCCTGTCGCGACACCACTGGAGGCGGGCTGCACGATGTTGGGGCGTGAGCGGAAGACGGCCTAACGGTGTGCGGGACCGTAGCCCAGCTTCATGGAGACGGTTGCGAATGGTCCTCGCCGATACCCCAGGAGCAACAGTGTCCCTAATTTGCTGGGAAGTGGCGGTGCGGTCCCCTACGGCACTGCGTAGGATCCTACGGTCTTGGCGTGCATCCGTGCGTCGCTGCGGTCCGGTCCCAGGTCGACGGGCACGTGCACCTTCCGCCGACCACTGGCGACAACATCGATGTACTGTGGAGACCTCACGCCCCACGTGTTGAGCAATTCGGCGGTACGTCCACCCGGCCTCCCGCATGCCCACTATACGCCCTCGCTCAAAGTCCGTCAACTGCACATACGGTTCACGTCCACGCTGTCGCGGCATGCTACCAGTGTTAAAGACTGTGATGGAGCTCCGTATGGCACGGCAAACTGGCTGACACTGACGGCGGCGGTGCACAAATGCTGCGCAGCTAGCGCCATTCGACGGCCAACACCGCGGTTCCTGGTATGTCCGCTGTGCCGTGCGTGTGATCATTGCTTGTACAGCCCTCTCGCAGTGTCCGGAGCAAGTATGGTGGGTCTGACACACCGGTGTCAATGTGTTCTTTTTTCCATTTCCAGGAGTGTATAACGTAGTATCTGGACTTTACTGCCTAATGACGAATCTCTTCTCCTATCCTGAAGTGCAAAATCTCAAGTGCTTTTGCAGGTGCATTACAACTAATCTGTTTTTAGCTTACGTAGCACTTTAAGAGAGACTTTGGCTGTTACTCGACTCGGAGAACATAAATTATACCGCATCATGGGCAGAAAGGCCTGTATCAGATTCTGACGAGCCGGATTACTTAGTCTGGCCTCTTCGTTGCTTTTAAATCTATAGGGATGTGGGTGTGTGGGATGTGAGGTGCTGGATCCGGAGGCCTAATACTCATACTGTCAAATTGCAAAATGATGCTTGAATTATCTGCAAAAATAAATGTCAACTGCAGGTTTATATTTGAATCTTACACAATGATTACATGCTTCTATTGTGACAACAGCGTGGACAACACCGATTGCACGGATGATAATACACCGATTTTAGTTGGTTTGTAGACGAGAAAACTCTTCCATCTAGTGTGCAGGGTGTATGAGACAGACGAAATATCCTCGGACTTAAAAAGAAGAATGTAGTAATTCTAATTAAAAAGAAAGCAAGTGCTGACAGGTGTGAATATTACCGAACTATCAGTTTAATAAGTAAGGGGTGCAAAATAGTGACACGAATTCTTTACAGAAGAATGGAAAGACTGGTACAAACCGACATTGAGGAAGAGCAGTTAAGACTGGGGAGAAATGTAGGAATACGCGAGGCAAAACTGATCCTACGACTTCCTTTAGAGGATAGGTTGAGGAGAGGCAAACTTCAGTTTATAGCATTTGTAGACTTTGAGAAAGCTATTGACAATTCTGACTGGAATACACTCCTAGAAATTCTGAAGGCAGTAGAGGCAAAATACAGGGAGCGAAAAGCTATTTACAACTTCTACAGAAACCAGACGAAGGTTACAAGAGTCTAGGGGCATGAAAGGGAAGCAGTGGTCGAGAAGGTAGTGAGACGTTGTTGCAGCCTATCGCCGGTGTTATTCAATTTGTACAATCAGCAAGCAGTAAATGAAACAAAAGAAAAATCTGGACCGGAATTAAAGTTCAGGAAGAAGAAATAAAATCTTGACCATGTACGAGGGTGGCCCAGAAAGTAATGCAACGCATTTTCTTTTCTCCACCGAAAACAATTCTACGAATGCGAAACGTTACTTATGTACACTCCTGGAAATGGAAAAAAGAACACATTGATACCGGTGTGTCAGACCCACCATACTTGCTCCGGACACTGCGAGAGGGCTGTACAAGCAATGATCACACGCACGGCACAGCGGACACACCAGGAACCGCGGTGTTGGCCGTCGAATGGCGCTAGCTGCGCAGCATTTGTGCACCGCCGCCGTCAGTGTCAGCCAGTTTGCCGTGGCATACGGAGCTCCATCGCAGTCTTTAACACTGGTAGCATGCCGCGACAGCGTGGACGTGAACCGTATGTGCAGTTGACGGACTTTGAGCGAGGGCGTATAGTGGGCATGCGGGAGGCCGGGTGGACGTACCGCCGAATTGCTCAACACGTGGGGCGTGAGGTCTCCACAGTACATCGATGTTGTCGCCAGTGGTCGGCGGAAGGTGCACGTGCCCGTCGACCTGGGACCGGACCGCAGCGATGCACGGATGCACGCCAAGACCGTAGGATCCTACGCAGTGCCGTAGGGGACCGCACCGCCACTTCCCAGCAAATTAGGGACACTGTTGCTCCTGGGGTATCGGCGAGGACCATTCGCAACCGTCTCCATGAAGCTGGGCTACGGTCCCGCACACCGTTAGGCCGTCTTCCGCTCACGCCCCAACATCGTGCAGCCCGCCTCCAGTGGTGTCGCGACAGGCGTGAATGGAGGGACGAATGGAGACGTGTCGTCTTCAGCGATGAGAGTCGCTTCTGCCTTGGTGCCAATGATGGTCGTATGCGTGTTTGGCGCCGTGCAGGTGAGCGCCACAATCAGGACTGCATACGACCGAGGCACACAGGGCCAACACCCGGCATCATGGTGTGGGGAGCGATCTCCTACACTGGCCGTACACCACTGGTGATCGTCGAGGGGACACTGAATAGTGCACGGTACATCCAAACCGTCATCGAACCCATCGTTCTACCATTCCTAGACCGGCAAGGGAACTTGCTGTTCCAACAGGACAATGCACGTCCGCATGTATCCCGTGCCACCCAACGTGCTCTAGAAGGTGTAACTCAACTACCCTGGCCAGCAAGATCTCCGGATCTGTCCCCCATTGAGCATGTTTGGGACTGGATGAAGCGTCGTCTCACGCGGTCTGCACGTCCAGCACGAGCGCTGGTCCAACTGAGGCGCCAGGTGGAAATGGCATGGAAAGCCGTTCCACAGGACTACATCCAGCATCTCTACGATCGTCTCCATGGGAGAATAGCAGCCTGCATTGCTGCGAAAGGTGGATATACACTGTACTAGTGCCGACATTGTGCATGCTCTGTTGCCTGTGTCTATGTGCCTGTGGTTCTGTCAGTGTGATCATGTGATGTATCTGACCCCAGGAATGTGTCAATAAAGTTTCCCCTTCCTGGGACAATGAATTCACGGTGTTCTTATTTCAATTTCCAGGAGTGTATTATTTGACGTCTCCTCAGTTCAAATGGTTCAAATGGCTCTGAGCACTATGGGACTTAACTGCTGTGGTCATCAGTCCCCTAGAACTTAGAACTACTGAAACCTAACTAACCTAAGGACATCACACACATCCATGCCCGAGGCAGGATTCGAACCTGCGACCGTAGCGGTCACGTGGTTCCAGACTGTAGCGCCTAGGACCACACGGCCACTCCGGCCGGCGTCTCCTCAGTGAGAACATCAAGTTTCCGTCACTTCCGACAGATAGCGTAGCTGCAAGAAATTTTCAAAACCTCGTCTGTGTGTGATGTACGTTGCAAACAACATTGAATTTCTCACTGCAGAGAAAGAAAGTGTGGGGAACATTCACAAACGCTTGTTCAAAGTCTATCGAGCATCTACTGTCTACAGAAGTATAGTTAGTCGCTGGATACGGTAGGTGAGGTCATCAGAAGACGGTTCGGCGGAGCTCCACGATTTGCAGCGGTCGGGTAGACCATCCACGGCTGTCACACCTGACATGTTGCAGCGAGCTGATGTTGTCATTCGCGAGGACAGACGCGTTACGACTCGGCAGTTGGCGCTGCATCTGTCAATCAGCAAACGAAGTTCATACAGTGAAGCATTTGCCCCGTCACTAGGACAAGGATTGGTACCGACAGGGAATACACGCCCTTCGCGCTTTCACGCCCTGTCACGCTGGAAGAAGACCAGAGAACGGGAAGGAGATTACGTGGAAAAATGGGGTCTGTAGATAAAACACAATAAAGAATTGTCGAAGAAAAAAATGCGGTGCTTTGCTTTGTGGGCAACACTCGTAATTCTGTCAAATATGGAAGGACCTGGAAGAGCAGTTGAACGGTATGCGCAGTGTCTTGAAGGAAGGATATAGGATGAAGATCAACAGACGCAAGACGAGGATAGTGCAATGTAGTCGAATTAAACCATGTGATGCTGAGAGAATTATGTTAGGAAACGAGACTCTTAAAGGAGTGGATGAGGTTTGGTATTTGGGCAGCGAAATAACTGATGATTGCCGAAGTACAGAGAGTGTACACTAATAAGCCAAAACATTATGACCACTCCCCACCGCTAAGTTGGCTGCCGCCTGGTGTCTTTTGCGGGTACGTGACGCGGTAAGGAAAGTATATAAGCGGAGCAAATATGGAAGGAGGATTACCCTGGGGAACAATGGCCTGCAATGTGGGACATCCATTGAAATAAGCGACTTTGACAAATGGCAGATTATTATTGCGCAGAGCCCGTTAACGATTATCTCGAAAACGGCGATGCTAATCGAATGTTCACTTCCTACTGCCGTGAGCATCTGCGGAGATGTAGCAGGGCCGAAAACTGCCACTAGGTGCTAAGTTGTTGGACCTACACGACTCCTCACAGAGCGGAGTCTTGTCCGCTCTGTAAAGTGGGGTAGATGGTGAGCTGTCGCATCTTTAAGGAAGGAGCTCAATGTTGGTGCAAACAGATCGTCGTACAGTGTTGAACATGGCGCTCCGCTGTAGACCACCCCTACGTGTTCACATGTTGACGCAACGGCGTCGTCAGTTACGAATGCAGTCGGCATGGGACCGTAGGCGTTCGACCATCGATCAATGGAAACGTGTAGGCTCGCCTGGTGAATCACATTTTTCTACACTAGGTCGCTGGTCGTCTCCATAAATGCCGTGATCGAGGTGAACGGCGGCTCGATACGTGCAGGGCGCCACAGACGCAGGCTGGTGGGGAGCGGTATTATGCTGTGGGAGACATTTTAGTACGCTTGCATGGAACCTGTGGTAGTAATCGAAGACACTCTGACAGCTGCGAACAACTTGCATCCCTTCACACTTGATGCCTTCCCCGACGGCGATGCCATCTTTCATCGGCATAAACGTCCGTGTCTCGGAGCCAGAACCGTGCTACTGTACTTTCAAGAGCATTACAGTGACATTACTTTAATTTCTCGGTGACCAAATTCGCCTGATGCAAATCCTACGGATCTCATTTGGATCGCTATCCGTCGCCATCACCGCGTACGCAAATCAGCGGCCTGTTATTTACGCGAATTACATGACGCACGTAGACATATAATGCCACGTATCTCCACAAACCTAGCAACAAATTGTTCGATTCCTAATACTCACAAGGGAACCTCCCCATCGCACCCCCCTCAGATTTTGTTATAAATTGACACAGTCGATAGGCCTTGAAAAACTGAACACAGATACGAGGTGCGGCTAGAAAAAAACCGGACTGATGCTGGAAAAAACATTTATTTACAATTATTTACAATTTCATGTTATCTCCTTCAATGTACTCTCCTCCTCGGTCTCTACACCGCTCCATATGAATTTTACACTGTTCATAGCAATGCTGCAGATCATTTTCGGTAAGTCCATACATTACTTCCGTCGCTTTTTCTTTTACTGCTTCAACAGTCTCAAATCTAGTTCCTTTCAAAGCTGACTTGACTTTAGGGAAAAGAAAAAAGTCACAGGGGGCCAAATCAGGTGAGTAGGGTGGATGATCTAAGATGGGAATGTTGTGTTTTGCCAAAAACGTCTTCACTGACAACGCACTGTGAGCTGGGGCATTGTCTTGGTGAAGGATCCATGACTTTTTTCTCCACAAATCGTTCGGTTTTCTCCGTACTCGCTCACGTAGGGTAGCCAGGACGCTAATGTAGTAATGCTGATTCACTGTTTGTCCCTCTGGTACCCAATCAATGTGCACAATCCCTTTGATGTCAAAAAAAAAAAAAACAATCATCATTGCCTTGAATTTCGATTTTGACATTCGTGCTTTTTTTGTCGTGGAGAACCAGGAGTTTTCCAATGCATCGATTGGCGTTTAGTTTCGGGATCGTAAGTAAAAAACCACGATTCATCGCAAGTAATAACATTCTGTAAGAAGGTGGGATCACTTTCAATGTTTTCCAGGATGTCAGAACAAATCATTCTTCGGCGTTCCTTCTGTTCAATTGTGAGACACTTTTGAACCATTTTTGAACACACTTTGTTCATGTTGAAACTTTCATGAAGAATCTGCCTAACACTTTCCTTGTCAACTCCTGTTAACTCAGACACTGCTCTGATTGTTAAACGGCGATCTTGTCGAACAAGTTTACCGATTATTTCAATGTTTGCATCAGTTTTTGCTGACAATGGTCTGCCAGTGCGAGTGTCATCACTGGTGTCTTCGCGGCCATCTTTAAATCGTTTAAACCACTCAAACACTTGTGTTCGCGATAAACAATCATCGCCGTACACTTGTTGTAACATTACAAACGTTTCACTTGCAGATTTTCCTAGTTTGAAACAAAATTTGATGTTAACACGCTGTTCTTTCTGTACACTCAACATTTTCCGACGCACAGACAAAACGTCAACTACTTAAAACAGACGCCACGGGCAGACTGAGTGCAGGAGTCAGATGAAACTCGAGCAGTAGGCGGAGCGAGAGTCACGTGACAGGCCACGCGACTTTCAGCCTTATTGCATTCGTTTTATTGTTTACCAGTACTAGTCCGGTTTTTTCTAGCCACACCTCGTAAATCGAGAAAACAGGAAAAAGTTGTGTGGAACTATGAAAAAATAAGCAAATTATACAAACTGAGTAGTCCAAGTGTAACATATGCAACATCAAGAACGGTGTAAGCTGAGGAGCGCCGTGGTCCCGTGGTTAGAGTGAGTAACTGCGAAACGAGAGGTCCTTGGTTCGAGTCCTCCCTCGAGTAAAAATTTTACTTACTTTATTTTCGCGAAGTTACGATCTGACCGTTCATTCATTGACGTCTCTGTTCACTGTAATAAGTTTAGTGTCTGTGTTTTGCGACCGCACCGCAAAACCGTGCGATTAGTAGACGAAATGACGTGCCTCTCCAATAGGAACCGAAAACATTTGATCGCAAATTCATAGGTCAACCGATTCCTCCACAGGAAAATACGTCTGAAATATTCTATACGACACTGGTGATGGCATGTGCTTCACATTACAGGAATATGTTGTCGACCCACCTAACTTGCACTCTTGGCGAATGGGTAAAAAGTTTCTTCTACCTTTCCCGATTTAGGTTTTCTTGTGGATGTGATAATCACTCCCAAAAAAGTGATGAAAACGTAAGAGTTTGTCACATAAACGGCAACAAATGAATGCAAGTTTCACAGTCGCACAGTTTTCCCTGTGCTCTGTCAAAACATACGTTTTTAACGTTTTCAAGTTTTTCCGTGTGTAGACCGTCAAATCCTGCATGTGTCCAAGCAAATCTGAACATGTCCTGGAATTTTGGAGAGCGAAGTTGATCATGTCTGAGTGCATGAACTTTGATAATTGTCTGAAAATAAAAAATTAAAACTTTTTACTCGAAGGAGGATTGAACCAGGTACCTTCCGTTCCGTAGCTGCTCGCGGTAACCACGGGACCACGGTGCTCATCAGAGCACATGTACCTTGATGTGGCTTATCTTACACACGGACTACTTAGTTTGTATATTTTGCTTATTTTTTTCATAGTTCCATACAACTTCTTCCTGTTTTCTCGATTGATCTGTGTTCAGTTTTTCATGGCCTATCCCTGTGCCAACTTGTAACTAAATCTGAGGGGGGTGCGATGGGGAGGTTCCCTTGTCAGTAATGTATGTCGTACTAAAGACGGGCAAACAAGCTATTAAGCAGGTGGTAATAATGTTTCGGCTCATCAGTGTAAGATGTAGATGGAAAGAAAACTTGTTAATAACGAATACAGATTTAAGCCTTGAGAAGCCTTTTCTGAAAGTATTTGCATGGAACGTAGCCATACATGGAAGTGGAACATGGACGATAGACAGTTTAGACAAGAAGAGAATAGAGGTTATTGAAATGTGCTGCTAGAGATGAATGTTGAAGACTATGTGGGTAGGTCACGTTACTAATAAGGAGGTACTGAGTAGAATTGGAGATAAAAGAAATTAGTGACTCAACCTGAATAGAAGAAAGGATCGGTTGACATCAGGTGATCACCAGTTTGGTGTTGGAAGGAACTGTGGCTTTCACAGGATAGAGTCGCATGGAGAGCTGCAGCAAACTAGTCTTAGGAGTGCAGCACAAAATAACAACACATTACTCCGATTAAAAATTTATGATTACTTACATTTATTTCGATAAACAGCCACTAAGCTTTTCTTCAGCCATATGCATCGGATGTGCTTAGTATCTTCGGTTTTACATGAGAGCCGTTACGATGAGTCAGGTGATCAACCCTAAGAAGTGTATAACCTGTGAAGCAGGGTCGGAGGAGAAGTCTGATTTGCGCCATGTCTCTGTTAGAAAAAAGAACTGGATATTCTGCTGGTGGAACAGGCCGTAAAACTCGTCAAAATGTACCGTTAATGACTGCACGTTAATTATTTTTTCCATATTCCAAGGATGCCGGTTCCACAACTGTATGTTCAATTAGTCAGAAGCAGTTCCAGTGGCTTCCCTACAGCGTTGCTTTAAGATGTACTTGAAAGTCACCTGATACAAATGCCGAAACCGGTCGTGCGGACTTAATAATGTTCTTACTGCCACTCGTTAATTGTTCCTCAGTATCGTACTGTTACGGAAAAACTCGTACGTTTCTTGCAGTTTTCGTTCAGAGATTACCCACATTGTAAATTATTATTATACCTCGTCCTTACACAAATTTATTTCCCCTTAATAAAGTTGACTTAAGCTTTCCTATGGATAACTACGCAATAAATATTTTATATCATTTGATAAATGATCTGCCTTGAGCTGACGGTAGCATCGTAACGAAACGAGAAACACGTTCTCCACGACGTCAGTCCTATAGAAAACGTCCGGAATTAGCATGAAAATTGTATTACAGCTCGGGCAGCGTATTTGTTGTAACTGTGATTGTCAATTTATGAGCTATCCCAGTGTTTCCTCATGTCTCGAGTCAGACAGACAAGAAATGAAGCTCATTTACATTAGTATCTTCTAACATACTACACTACACTTAAGAATACATACACATATATCTATCAGATCCATGATTTGTGCTTGTGTCTTCAATCATCATCACGAAACCTTAAATTTTTAATCTGCTGTAGAAAGTATAAAGAGGAAATGCTCACAAAACGGAAAGTTCAACACCCATTTGATGACCAGGTCATTAAAGACGGAGATTAACGAAACGGTCCAATTTGGCATCTCGAAATCTCCCCTGAGTTTTTTTATGCAGGAATAATACACTGAAAGAAACACAACGTCAGAATTTTAGCTGTTAAGACACACTGCAAGTATTTTTTTAAAAATATTGAAAACTGCCAAATTTGTAGCTCTCCAGGGGGACTGGATGATGTACACACTTACTGTAGCTGCAGCACACAGCACATACTCAACACGGCCGGCACATTGACTGATGTCACATCAGTAAAGAGTGAACATGACAAACGCGATCGTAATTTGTAAATCGAATTACATTTTCTATTGATAATTGCATTGATACAGTTGTTCACAGTTACTATTCACTCGACTATGCGGCTCATTTAATATCCGCAATAATTAGCAGCTCCCTTAACAGTATCGCTAAATGTCAACAATGAGGGAAAACTATATAAATTTACTTTGTGTTTTCTTCGTGTATGTTTGCTGGCAGCATCTGTCTTTGTGCAGGTTCCAGAGTTTCACAGCAATGTGATATCCAGGTATGTTTCCAACTCCGCAAATATAAAATAAGAAAAACTTGGTATAAATCTAAATCTTCTACTTCTGTTATTTGTTATTTAATTTCTTGCACATTTATTCGAATGTTGTCGACACTTCTATAGAAATCGTAGAAACATTAGAATAAAAAAAAGGAAGTAACCGTGACGATTCCATGAATTGTGGTTCGACCGATGATTGCTGTGCTAATTAAAGCAAAGAGCAAAAATACTGTACCTTCCTAGCACAAGGAAGAAATGGAGAACTTTTTTGGTTAAACGAGGGAGATAGAAAATTATTACTGTTAAGCTATCCGCAAAGCGAGTTTTGTTTCGTAAAATCTGAGCGTGAATTGTATAACTGAAAGAAAGATTTACATTTACTGCGAAATATTCGCGTAAATGAAACTCACGAGAGTGAGGAAGAGAAACTATTCCAGAGATTTAGAACTGCTCGGCAATGCACCGTTAACGAGGGGAGTCTGAATTGCCAGTGAGATGAACCTTACTAACTTCCAGGCTTCTTCCACCTGGTTAAACAGATTCAGAAAATTATACGGAAAAAGGAGTCGCAAAAGCAAGAAGTTAACTTCAAGTAAACCTCTAGAGGCAATGTCATTTATAGATAATAGTGTAGACTAATTCGTAGCCTCTTGTTATCCTCTAAAATGCTTTTCATAAAGCTAGTCAGTTAGATTTCGTGAAAATACTGCTGCCAAACCGCAATTTGTCTCTTCGAGTGAAAAAAAGACAGAGTCGCTTGTGCAGTCGGTGAATGCTATGACGCATTCGTATACAGTAATGCCAATGGTAAATATCAGTGGATTACGGTTTCCGCAACTTTATACCTGTGTCGAGGAACCACAAGGCAAATTAGGGACAAAAATAAAAAAAAAAGGACTGTCTACTTTCAAAAATCTTGTAAGTGACGTAGAAAAATATGCAAACATGGGATAAAATGATTTTCAATACTACGTCCGAAACATCTTCTTACGAGTTGCAGGAAATAATTCATTACTTTCTTTAGACACTTGGCCTGGCCGTAACGACACCTCTGACTTTAGAAGGAGGGCGAAAAGACTCTTCATGTAATTCAGACACCACCCAGAACTAGTAGTGTTGTCCAGCCCCTTAAATAAAGGAATTTATCGACAGTGTAAAGCACTTTTCAGAAAATTGTAGGACAGTATAATTTCCGATGGCTCTCTGGTAGTTCAGGCTTACCAGCTTAATAGCATTGTTAAACAAAAGTCATGTGTTCATTGTCAGTTTGCATCATTACGTTTTACGAATCCATCAAATATGCGTGGCACGCATGCGGTTGCCGTATCTATCTGGGATCTCGTCGAGAGACACTGAGTGGCAATGGGTGTACAAACGAATTAAAAATCTATGTAATGTAATTGCTTTTTATTTAGAACACAATTAAATGGAACTAGTTTCTGCAGAAGTAGTTGGTACAACATATTTTTAGGAAGATTTCACCTTTTGCGGGAAGTCTTTTTTCCCGTTTACGTATTTATAGAACTCCATGCAAGTGATCTTGTAGTTAAACTGGCACTGTAAGATTAATTCCACAGACCCTGACAGCAGTCGATTTCTTTCGTTAGCCCACTGCGCCGACATCAGCGAAAATACTCTTTCCACAGTGGCGTTGTATGCGGGAATAGAAAACAAATACTCGCAGAATTTTAGCAGCTGGCACTTTCGGTTTCCCTAAGTAATTAAATCTTTCTTTCTTCAACGGAATGTTTAGACTTCCGTTCTTCCGAGTCAGACTTAATTTCTAAAAAGCTCTACAGAAACATTAATTCCTGAAAACTATTGTCGCCTGAAATCTTCACATCATTTTTAATCAGGTTTGTAGTTGTGTTTTTAAATAATCACACGATCTGTGGTTTCAGATAGCGTCATCAAATCAAATACCTGATATTTATTAAAAAATGGTTCAAATGGCTCTGAGCACTATGGGACTCAACTGCTGTGGTCATAAGTCCCATAGAACTTAGAACTACTTAAACCTAACTAACCTAAGGACATCACACACATCCATGCCCGAGGCAGGATTCGAACCTGCGACCGTAGCGGTCGTGCGGTTCCAGACTGTAGCGCCTTTAACCGCTCGGCCACTCCGTCCGGCGATATTTATTAATTAAAAGAAAGAGCCCATTTCTCTAAGTAATCAAATGCTATGGTACAGAAAGCTATTGTCTTCCTTAAATTTCGAAATAAAGTTAATTATTTCTTGATTAGGTTTGCCATTCTTTATTTTGTTCAGATTTTTCTTGACCAATAAAATTGACAACCTTCCTTTCATCCATCTTTGATTGTTCATTAATATATTTTTATTTCAATTATTGACAGTATATTCTTCTCCACGGTTTGTATTTTTTTTTTCAACAAAGCCAAGTTTGACTGCAGAAACATGGAGTAAATTCCACTGATCGGACAACTGAAAAAAAATCTGAAATTATTTTAGGCGGCATGCCTTCGGCGCCAAAAAATTATTTTAATGGACTCCAAAGCTTAAAAATTCTCTCAACTGTGGGGATTAACGATCTGATTGAAAGAGAAGTCTGATGATTGACATCAGCGTATAAGCAGAACTCTTTCAGCTTCTCTGTCCTTATCGTGTATACTGAAAAATAAATAAATATTTTCAAGACTATTATTTCAGTGCCGACATTTAAAGACTCCAGCAGCGATGGATACATTATTGTGGAGAATACGGACAGGGGTTTCAATTCTTTCCAGGTTTTTCCTAGTTCTTTAATTTTGTGAAACACATTCTTCTGGCCCCGTCGACGAAGCGCTCTAAAGTTGGTATTCGTTCTGTGTGCACAAAAAGGGTCTAATTAGTCTACTGGAATTTGCAGTCGCCTTAAAGATTCCGATGTTTCGTTATTCAGCGAATCAAACTTGTGTTGGACTCTGTCAGTTTCAGTAAAGTATTTAACAACTAAAGGGAACATCTTTTCAACCTTGTGGTTAAATGTGTCGGTGCGTATTCCGTAAAATGAAACTTCTTGCTATTGTTTCATGCATCTGAATACGCAGTGTGGTACGAGAATATTTTTAACAAACGCTGTAACTCTGGTCCTGGCTGTAGACAGCTTTGCAGCGACTTTTGAGTCAGGATTGATTGCGACATTCACTTTTACGGTACGGTCAAGAAACTCAAGGACTGATTATGCCTGACAATTTTATAAGCTGCTGTTAGTTCTGCAGCAGCAACGAGCAATCTCCCTTAATCGTGAATGTCGAAATATGCTTTGACGTCGATGCTACCACGAATCTGTTTATATGATTCTTTGTAGAAATGTGATGCCTCACATCTGTCCTACCTCCTTGAGTTACTGATATGAAACAGCTCTAAATTCTACACAACGTCTCCTGGTCCGTACGTCCTTACTTGACAAAAGACCATTCTTTCCTATAATCATCCGAAAAATGACACTTTCGCTTTCCATCCTTAGGCATTTTCGTAGGCTATGGTAAGTTTTTAGACGGTAAACACTCGCAGATAACACTTTACTCGTCGAAGTACACGTTACTACACACGTTATGCCCTATATAAGTGCAGTAAACACTTCAAACACTACTGATTTGCACTCATTGTACGTATTACGTTTAGAAAGAATCGTCTTATCCGATTGCTAATCAAATGGGAACTGCCCGATTCTACCACGTGTCGCTTATTAAATAATTCCAGCCACGTGCTACTGGAGAAGTCTGGTATTTAGTCTAATAATGGAGCTAGAGCTGGAAAAATACGCGATACAAAATACGCGCCATGCAGTGCCATCTGTGAGACGATCTCGTCAGCATAAACTTGTTGACATAAATAAAACTAAGATAGGCTGCATTTAGCTGTTGCCCTAAAAGATGGCGATACTTCAGTACTAGAGCCAAGCTCGTAACAGTATTTTGCAAAACCGGGACAAAATTGGGTCTTGTCGGGATGTCGGGACAAGAAGGGCTATAACGGTGACGGCCCCAATACAGGGTGTTACAAAAAGGTACGGCCACACTTTCAAGAAACATTCCTCACACACAAATAAAGAAAAGATGTTACGTGGACATGTGTCCGGAAACGCTTAATTTCCATGTTAGAGCTCATTTTATTACTTCTCTTCAAATCACATTGGTCATGGAATGGAAACACACAGCAACAGAACGTACCAGCGTGACTTCACTTTGTTACAAGAAATGTTCAAAATGCCCTCCGTTAACGAGGATACATGCATCCACCCTCCGTCGCATGGAATCCCTGATGCGCTGCTGCAGCCCTGGAGAATGGCGTATTGTATCACAGCCGTCCACAATACGAGCACGAAGAGTCTCTACATTTGGTACCGGGGTTGCGTAGAAAAGAGCTTTCAAATGCCCCCATAAATGAAAGTCAAGAGGGTTGAGGTCAGGAGAGCGTGGAGGCCATGGACTTGGTCCGCCTCTACCAATCCATCGGTCACCGAATCTGTTGTTGAGAAGCGTACGAACACTTCGACTGAAATGTGCAGGAGCTCCATCGTGCATGAACCACATGTTGTGTCGTACTTGTAAAGGCACATGTTCTAGCAGAACAGGTAGAGTATCCCGTATGAAATCATGATAATGTGCTCCATTGAGCGTAGGTGGAAGAACAAACTAAAATGAGCTCTAAAATGGAAATCAAGCGTTTCCGGACACATGTCCACATAACATCTTTTCTTTATTTGTGTGTGAGGAATGTTTCTTGAAAGTTTGGCCGTACCTTTTTGTAACACCCTGTATATCGGGACGGATGGTAACTCTAGGTACGAGCTCAGTGTGCAGTACAATGGCCACAACCATTTTTTACTCCATCCAAATTCTGTCTAAAGAAAACTACAAATTTATCTGAAGTACCTGAATGTAGCAACTTTTCTTTTATCAAGTGCACCTTGTGTAAAGAAAGTATTTGTTTTCGACATCCAATACACGCTTTGCTTCTTTTATGACGACTACAAGGAATAAATAATGAACTGTTTCATTGTTATAAAATGTACATTATTCAAAAACTATCTTAAGAACTGTTCTACAGAAATTTTTATAAAATTTTTCATGTTAACAAATTAATGTTCCGATTGATGGAAGGCGTCTGTAATGTAACATGATACACTGAGTTTGTTTCCTCTGCCAATCACTTGGGTAACAATTACATCCGCAACAGTTTCTCTGCCAGTTTGAACTGCAAACTATTAATTAACGATTTGAGACATCTTTCGTATGGCTTAAGTACTTAAAATTCGCGCGTGTGCGCCTTTCACTTCATGCTACGTTATCTTGTTACTGTTGCGTCTGCTTATTTGCCGGATCGCGCGTTAGGCAGAAAGCGCTATACAAACCGCTGTCATAGTGCTTCTTCGTATGGCAAAACTGAGTAACTTCAAACTTTTTTGAAACAAGAAAAATACAGTGCACCTTATCAGCAAAAATTTTGACAGTGCATTTCTTTCGATGCATTCTTCCTGTGCGAAAACTTTCGTGGTATGTTTCGACATTTCGGATTTGACCATTCCCTTGCCAGATAGACAAGGGGACAGAACCTTCGCATGTCCCTTCCAGGTGCACCATTTATCCCATCTTTGGTATCTAGTGCGATTTCTTAGAATTTTTTGAGCACTATGGATAGGTAACGACCTGACGAAATGAACTGTAAG